>NW_008825114.1:2227644-2240210 GCF_000699105.1 Pygoscelis adeliae
GAGTGTAGGTTTAGATTGGATACAAGGAAGAATTTTTTTATGATAAGAGTGGTTAGACTTTGGACCAGGTTGCCCAGAGAAACTGTGGATGCCCCATCCCTGGAAGTATTCAAGGTCAGGTTGAATGGGGCTTTGGGCAACCTGATCTTGTGACAGATGTCCCTGCCCATGGCAGGGGGGGTGGGCTAGATGATCTTTAAAGGTCCCTTCCAACCCAAACCATTCTAAGATTCCATGAATAACACCCATGTCCTCAGTGGCTTACTAATTTCAACTCATCTTCCTTTTCACCGTATGTAATGGGGTATGTAAGTGACTGTGAAATGTGAATAGAAACAGCTTATGGATGATAACATCTGATAGCATCTGATGTACACATGGTGATAGTAACCAATTCACAGGAGCTAAAGGTTAATTTGTGATAATAGTAACAATCCCTGATGATAGTAGTAACATCCTTGCATGTGCATGCAATCTCATTCTGACTGGAGCAGTGAAGATGAAGGGGAAATACTGTAATATTATATTATTTGAGAGACTGCTTTAAATGTATACATTGGGCAAAGTTGTCCTAGGATGTTGAATAGTGCTGTAAAACCTTCAAACTCCTCCTCAAGTCCACAACGTATCTGGCAGCACACCTTGTAACACTGCAGCAAAATATGTCTTCTTTCAATAACTGGTTATATATTTATATGGATATAATGCATAAAGAAAAGCATAATTCATTTATACAATGAATCCCTGTTCTCCAATTTGGGAAATTTCATTCCCCTCAGTTTTGTTTTTCTGCACTATTTAATGGTAATCAATATTTTTCACATAAAATTTTATAAAATCCATTTTTGACTGCATTATGTTTGATAAAATGACATTTTCACTTTAGCAAAATTTCAAGGCCAACTAGATATATAATAATGTCAATTTTAGATTTTGTTTATTTATTTACTTATTTTGGCCAAGATGTTCTGTGCTGACCCTCTTCAGTGCACGGTGTGGGCACAGACAATGGAGCATCCTACAGGAAAACTGTATAACTTCTACCTTAGAATAAAAGCCAACAAAGTAAGCTAAAAATCAAACATTCACCACCAAAAGCTATATTGAAATTTTGGCTGAAATCCAGGAAAAATAAGTCTTCACCACTAGTGCATAAAGTTTTATATGATACGTTGCCATTTCTGAGGAAGCTGAAAAAATTGAAAGAGAGTTGAATCTGAGAATGTTTTAAATTTTGTAACTAATACTTCATATAGCTCTAATGTAAATCTGGGCCACTCCATTTTAGCTGCATGCATTCGTACATAACTGCAGACCACTTGTCTCTCACGGTTTATAAAATAATCATCATCCATCCTGTTTTCTCTACTATCTAGATCTCCACAGGACATGTTGTCTAACACAAATCATATTTTACTGAAGAAGATCTTGATAAATCTTATTTAATATGAAATAAAATGTGTCCATACTTTCCTGATCCCACAGCATCCTATCCCCTGTATACTGATGGCTATATATTGTTGGTACAGAGTATGGCCATTTATTAAGGAGCATTAGTGTTGGCTGATACCACTCTCTGTGTCTATTACCTAGCCAGTACAATATAGCATTCACAGTACAAGTACCTAACTGCCAACTATTGTTCATGGAGAACATCTTTTTTGGGCATGTTAAAGATAAATTGCCTAATCAAAGGACAGCATGCCAAAGAGACACCCTAAACAGCCAGATTTATCACTGTAGGGTGATTTAGAGGGAATATAACAAATGAGAGACACAATATCAGGAAAATTTTGCATTCAAACTGAGCATCCCTACTTCTGTCCCTAGTGAGCTTCGGCATGACTGGGTTATAACATAGGAATTAATAAAGTCATAGCTGTTGCATATATTTCTACTAGATTTGTGTTTTCTTGGTGTAAGGATACAGATTATATTGATGACATCACAGTTTTAGGTGTAACGAAGGTGACCTCATGGTCCTATATATGGGATGTCCTCAATCATCAGGGCATTTTGAATGCCCTTGTCATCTTTATAAAACAGATAGGTGTATTTTGTTTTGTGCTTTGTTGTACTGTAGTAAATCACTGATGATTGATTGGAGGAAGCAGCCATGGAAAACTAGCCAATAAAACTACTGACTGACAAAGAACAGATCCTCCTTGACCATTGTTTTCACATGTCACCACCCTGCCTTTTCAATAGCTGTATACTTGAATATTAACTTCATCAATCAAATGCCATGTTACCTGAAAAAGAATACCTTGCTAGTTGCAGTAACTGTGATTTTGGAAGTCCTTAAAAAATATTGTAGTAACTGATGACATTGCATTTTCTGATAATATTCTGTAGTATTACAAGTTCAAAATTCCTCTTCACACAGGATTGAAAAACAACAAAAAAATAATAGCCTTAGTACTTGGATTTTGAAGAGATACCTCTTACATGTACAGATATTGTTTTTCATTTAGTTTTGATCCAACATATGCTATATGAAAGGACATTATAAATGACTCACTGTTGCCTTAAAACAAACAACTGCAAAAAACTTTCATATGAACCTGGGCCTGTTATCATCAATATGAAATTACAGCATTGTTTTTGCTGGAACTGACCCAACTTCCACTTAGTATCTTGTTTCCAAGAATACTTAGTGCCATCTGCCACAGAAGATGCAAGATATCTAACTACAGGACAGCTTGGTCACCTATTTTTTTGCCCCAAAAGAACTCACCTGATGACCAGCAGTGTTAAGGACTGAACCTGTATGCATCATGCTGCTCTATTTTTGGTGTCTCAGATCCTAAGAAAGTGAGCAAAAGTTATGAGATCTTGATATATAGCACACAATCTACTTTGTTTATTGTTCTCTTTTTCTAAAGATAAAAAACAAGTGATTATTTCAGGGTTAAAAGATACCACACATGTGATGTGGATGAGCTATCAGAATTTAATGAACTGTGTGCACTTTTCCACTCAGAATCCTTTCCTTAGTCCTCCTCCAAAGTCTCTTTCAGCTGCTACGTCAATCTTCTACTCTCATTAAATAAAAGAAAAAAGTTTCTTCTTCCAAGGAAACTGTAGAAAAACAATTGCAAAGCTTTCTGAATATGTATATGATAGGAAGAACAGTAGTAGTTTTCCTGGCCATGCCTTAGTTAAAACATTATTGCTCCTAAAGTGTTAACGTTGTGAAGGACATTAAAGAAGAATGTTGGCAATGCACTGAAATCTGTCAGTGTTCTGCATAACCAAGCTTCTAGACAGTTTGCAGAGTTGCGCTAAATTAAAAAATTTGTCTCAGAAGTATGTAACAAATATTTGGAAATATGCAGTATGACATTATAGCCTTCCCAGTCCAGATGCTTTCTTCTCTCATTTGCTCCTGGGTAGTGTCTTTTTCCTTGTTAACTTTGCTATTTTAAATCTGAAACTTTCATATTTTATTTGTTTCCCTGGGAAAATGAAGAAATTCATTGTGTGTATAGCAGTGATGTTGATCCTGGAGAAACTGCGGTCCCAACCAACTAAGAAACAAAGATAATGCCACTGTGAACCAAATAGGAAGCACTTTTGCCTACCTTACTCATTGTATGAGAAAATCAGGTTCGAGACCATCTGAGGAACCTGAACATACACAAGTCCATTGGAATTGATGAGATGAGAAGGACTTGGGGGTACTGGTGAATGAAAAATTGGACATGAACTAGCAATGTGTGCCTGCAGCTCAGAAAGGCAACTGTATCCTGGGCGGCATCAGAAGAAGCAGGGCCAGCAGGTCGAAGGAGGTGGTTCTGCCCCTCTGCTTCACTCTTGTGAGACCCCACCTGGAGTACTGCATCATATAATCATATAGTTACTATGCTGGAAGCTCTGATGGTAAAAGAATCTGGATGCAACCATAAAAAAATTTATTACTGACCTATAAAAATTATGTTCTTCTAAAACTACCAAAATATTTAATGCAGTCTAAGTTATTTAAAAGAATCTCTGCTGGAAAAACAAAACAAAACAAAACCCCAACCAAACAAAAAAAAACACAAAAAACCCCCTTGCAATACTGTATATCATTGTTCAGTACACGCTGTCTGTTCCTATGTACATGGACAGCACTGTTTTTTCAGTATGAGAGCATTCTGGTAAAACAACACCTAACTATGGTAGTTTTGTCAGTGTACATAGATGCTTTTGTTTAGCAGACTTTAAGACTTACGAAATACTTTCAAAAATTACACAGTGGCAGGGAAAGGCAAAGGCATTATTACAGTATCATTTATTCAGAAACAATAGCAAATGAAACACTTTCTTCAGTAGTAACTGTGGACTTCAAAGTTAGGGAGATATTAATTCAAGAAAGGCTTAAGTGTCAAAACCCTGAAAATGGGAGATGAAATGAAGTAGTGTTCATTAAGAGTTTTTGACACAGAAAGACCTTTAGTAAACTAAACACTTCACGTTCTTTCTTTGCAAATGGAGAGATTCAACAGTATACTATAATGCAACACATTTAAGCATCTTTTTTTTTTGGTCATAATGATTTGAAAATTAACCATTCCAATGTAAGATTATCTTTTATCAATACATCCACATTAGGGGTTCCATAGATTGGAGGATGCAATTACTGAATTTAATACACATGGCAGATTTACAGGATATTTGTGCAAAGATCTGCCAGAGGTTACCAGAGAGCATCTAGAAACTGCACAAAGTTTATAAATTGAAAAAAAACCTGAAATTAAAACCAAACAAACAAACCCCAAATCCCCAAACCAGACACACCATGTTTAACCAAGATCTACTGTAATAAACAATTTAGTTTAGTAAAGCAACAGTAAAGAAATAAAAACCAGTGAATATTTTTGAGATAACTCCTTATCTAACTAAAAAACACCCATGGCTTCATTTCTGAAAGGGCAACTTAGGGAAACTGAGGGTTTTCCTTTTTTTTTTTTTTTTTAAATCAGCTCACTGGCTTTCATCTTTTTATTTCTGCTCCTGGGTGCTGTTAACAAGATGGGGGACATCAGCCCAGCAGAATATATTTAAACTTCAGTAGCCTGATAAGCATTAATAGCTGATTGCTATCAGCTGTCCCATGTTGCCATTTTTTTTTCTTATTCTCTTGAAATGGGCTTCTGTGGCTTTATCTATCTTATTAGTATACTGCATTAGTTTGTGAGCATTCACTTTACATTCTTTAATAATCAGTCTATGATATACATACATAAAAGAATAAAACATAAATAAATGTAAATGAATGAATTGTGTAATGATTTCAGTCTGGCCAATGCTGACACCGTTCTTTGTAAATCCTTGCTTTCTTCTAGTCCAGAGTAATTGAATTTTCTGGAGGTGTTTTCCAGTTTTAATTTAGGAAATGTCCTGAAGTTCTCAGGTACAATTTGTCCTGATCAACATTTCCCAGAAACTAGGGAAATCAGTGTTACCGGAAAGAGCTGAGAAGTCCTGATCAGCATTTTCCAGCAATTCATGTATACCTTCACTGCACACAAAATAACTTTAGCCAGACCATAGCTGTTCCTTTACCCTATGTCTGTAGTTTATGCTTCCATATGTGAAGGTAAATGGATGCAGAAACACCAAACCAACTCTTTTTAATTTTTTTTTTTTAATAGAAGGGATTAATTAAAAGCAGCATTAACAGATAAAATGATTTATTATAATATTCTGTATCTCGAGAGAGGGTGAAGGAAACCACTTCTGTGTGCTTTGATCATCTTCCTGTCCTCTTCCATCACAACCAAAGACTATTTAAAATGTCCTTTCAGTTATGCTTCTGAGTGCAGCCCAAGCATCACATAGCACTCGTGCTAAGATTAAAAAAAAAAACAACAAACCACAACCAGACAGACAATTCAATTTCTAATTAAAGGGGAGTAAGCCCGTAGAAGTTTTTATCATCAGAATTATAAAAATCAAAAAGGAGAAGAGAATATACCAAAGGTAAAATCCATAATTCTGTGTTCTTCTCCTTTGGAAGAATTTAGCAATATCAGAACTTCTATTTATTTTTAGGAGAGAAGAATAAGAAGTTTTCCTTATATTATTGAAAACATTTGAAAATTAAACTGGAAGTATAACAATGCCAATAAAACTTAAATATAAAGATAGCTTGAGCTAACAATTTTTTTAAAGAATTTATAGCTTTCTTAGAAAATATTCTAGCCTTTTAAATTTTCTATTTAAAAAAAAAAATACCAATGCCTAAAAATCAGTTTTCATTTAAAAACTCCCACCTTTTCCACCCATAAATAAAATATGTCTGTAGTTTCAAAATTTTTCTTCCCTTTTCAACTGCTTTTTTCAAATTTCCAGCTCCTAATTTGTAGCTTTTCAAAGTTCATATCAATCAGAAATGTTGAAAGTAACAAAAAGAAAGAAAATTTTGAACACTAACCAGTATGCATTTTTTTTGTATTTGAAAGTAAAAAAATAGGATAACAGATAAAAATGAAGCATAAAATAATAATTTAAAAAAAACCCAACTCCCACAGTATTTTATAATAATAGAAACAAACCTTCATGAAAAACTTTTGAGAAAAACTGTTTTATTTTCTACAAACAACAAATTATTCCTAGTTGCCTACACTGCTTCCCATGGTTTAAGAAACTCCTGGCTGCAGGTTTTTGAAAGACCCAAGATCTGAACATCACCATGAACAAGCTCATTTTCAGACACTTGCCTACAGCTAATCCATCTCCTTTGCAAAAGCCTTCCTTCTTACATTCTTGGGTTTTTTTCCTTTTTTTTGAAAATTTTCTATAACTTAGAATGTGTCTGATATAGCATAGATCTTGCTACAGATCTTTTTTTTTTTTTGGTTTGCCTTTCTCTGGTACAGAGGTGTTACAATCAACTGTTAACTACTTATCCCACCTCAAGGCATCTTTTATTCCAGAAGACTGATGTGTTTGTGAACCCACAAACAAGAAGTCCCTTAAACAACATAGAACTGACTTTGACCTTGAGCTGTACATCACTATTCTCAGCAGAATCATATCATGTTGTACTGAGAAAAAAAACAACCAGCTTTTTAACCTACAGCCTTTTTTTTCACATTAATTGATCTTTCAAGTCTAAGGCATATCAAATGCAAACAAAAGGAATAAACAAGATCCTCAAATAGGATACTTTCTCTTTGATTTTGGACACTAGTGAATTTTTACTCCTCACTATTAGTGAACTTAATCAAGACAGATATCCAATATTACACAAACTAAGACAATACAGGGTTTATCATCACTAATTAACTTTCAAAGTAGAACAAGGGATACCATTTCTCAAGTTCTGTTACCAACATCATTAGTTTCCACATATTCTACTTTTCTCTCCAGCTGTTTTTTCGTAGATATTTTTGGTATAGTGGCTGCTAGCATGTGTTCATGACTGCTACAGCTTGAGGAGACAAGATACTTTCCCACCAGATGGAGATGGAGAGAAGGTGCAGAGAAATCTATGATGTTTGCCTCCTTATATTTAACTTCTCCTCCTCCCGGAGGGAAACGTCTGGGAGAAATGATGGTGAGAAGTAAGGTGATGCCCCAGATGGGTAGAGTGTTAACAGCAATTTCATTTCTAACCTGATCTTCTATCACTGTCAGTAACACAGCTCCTTGCCCCCCTGGTTTGTTCAGAAAAGCAGTTCAAATTGTCCATATAGCCAATTGCACCTTTACTGGTGAGTATGCCTGAAATGCAGATGCTCCCTCTCCAAACTTCTGTTCCCAACTAAGAGCACAGAAAGACAAACTGACAGGGTTTTGAGGAGCTCAGACTCCATTGCTTTTTAACTCCACCGGCTGGAATTCAGAGATCCTGACTTAACACATGTAGATAAGACTGAGAGGATAATCCTCTCTGTTTTTATCTTCTGTTACTCAGTTTTGTACTAGCTAATAACAATCTGTCTTTATAGCAAATACAGCTGTTAGAGGAATATTGCTGTAGGTGAATGCTAATTTTTTTAATATCACCTTGATAGTGAAGTGAAGAAAGAGACAATGATACTTAAAAGAATGCTCGCTTCTTATGCACTGATCCCTTAAACTTAAATATAAATAATTTGGTTTAATACTGTAATTTTGGATGTGTAGAAAAAAGGAATGAGGTAATTTCATCCTATCTTACTGTAACATAAAATTGGCAGACAAGTTATGTGATTACTCAGGGATTGTATTTCCTGTAGCTGTTTGAAACCCACACAAATGCCTTACTGCATATATGAATGAGATAAGGATGGTATTTACTTACTTTGAAACCTTGCCACTGATGTGTTATTTTCACTTCATAATCAAACACGCCTTCATGCAGAATCTAAGACTGATCATTTTGATCTATACTCCTAATAATCTTCTTTATGTAAATTTAATTGCTAAAAATCTAGTAAATAAAATGGATGACCTACTATGGTGCTTGTTTTTTTGCAATCTGGTGGCCTCATGCCTCTAATAATTGCCTAGAAATTCCTTCTTCTTTTTCTGTGTTCCAGGAAACAGCTTTTTGGAACTGTTGTTCTGGATTGTCTTGCAAGAGCATCTGAAATCTAACATGAAAAAACAATTAATGAACTGCTTTCCAACTAAAGATAATTTTTTTCCATGTTAGAATTCAAAACAGATAAAGTAATCACATTTCAAGATTCCCGTTCCATAGGCAGCATCATACATTATGCAAAGGGCCTCCTTCATCAAATATATACACATATAAGTAATTATTTATACATATGTATGAACAGAAAGAGTTTGCAATGTTAGAGCAAAGTGTTGTAGACACTTATACGTTCTCTATTTAATACTTCAATTTTTCTTTATTTAAATACTTTTGAACATAGCCAAGAGATAATTTTATTATGATCAAGAACCACTTTTAAAGAAAATACAGCTCAAGATTATTAAAGCAATTGTCCTGATTCAGGAAAACAGCTAAGGAGGAGTTCCACTTTGAATTGGTGGTTAAATTCCAGGTACCTAACTGAGATGGTCATCAAATCTGTACCAGAGAGGCAGGTAATCCTATTAGTATCTGTAACCAAAATCTATGATTTCTCTATTCTTTTTCTTTTACCTATGCCTGCTTATTAAATTTAGGTTTTGCACAGTGTGGAAATACTACTTTGCAAAGTTTAATTTTGTTAAATTCATGAGAATAAATAATAAATAAGAATAACTTACAGGAAGGAACTTAGAATGATCATTGCCATTTAAATTCAAGGACTGGCTCTGAAGGCAGGATAACAAAAAAAGGACTAGTAATTAGATAGAAGACAGAAAAAAATAAAAATATGGCACAACATTCCAAAACCACATAAGAGAAAAATTGGAATGTTTGTTGAGGACAATGGCAACAGATAGCATCTTTAAAGAAATGAAAAAATGAAAATACTCCTGAATGGCAGGGAACAAGAAGTCTAGCAGGGCTTCCTGAGTAAACAAGGGAAGCATGCAATGGACCTTCACTTTCCTGAAGCTGGGTTTGCTAATTTTTTTAATGCTCCACTTGCGCTTGTCCTATAAACACAACCTGCCATAACAGGATTGTCCTGATTTTGGCTGAGATAATTTTCTTCCTAGTAGCTGGTACAGTGCTGTGTTTTGGATTTAGGATGAGAATAATGTTGGTAACACACCGATGTTTTAGTTGTTGCTAAGTTGTGCTTACACTAGGCAAGGACTTTTCAGCTGCTCATGCCCTGCCAGCGAGAAGCTGGGAGGGGGCACAGCCAGGACAGCTGACCCAAACTGCCAAAGGGATACTCCATACCATATGATGTCATGCTCAGTATACAAGCTGGGGGGAGTTGGCCAGGGAGGCCGTGATCGCTGCTCGGGAACAGGCTGGGCGTCAGTCGGCGGGTGGTGAACAATTGCATTGTGCATCACTTATTTTGTATATTCTATTATTATTATTATTATTATTATTATTATTGTTGTTGTTGTTGTTGTTGTTGTTGTTGTTGTTGTTGTTATTATTTTCCCCTTCCTTTTCTGTCCTATTAAACTCTCTTTATCTCAACCCACAAATATTACTTTTTTTTCCCCCTGATTCTCTCCCCCATTCCACTGTGTGGGGGGGAGTGAGCGAACAGCTGTGTGGTGTTTAGCTGCCTGCCGGGTTAAACCATTGGTTCCTTTTGGCACCCAATGTGGGGCATGAAGGGTTGAGATAATGGCAGATCTGACCAGAGAGTGTTAAGACAAATTTGTTATAAGCATTCATCATATTGGTTTAATAGTCGCTGGTCACAATGTTGATTAATTTACGCTCAAAGTTGTCATGCTTGCTCTCAAAGTTGTGTTGTGTAACACCTTACTTGCTGTATGTGTTCCCCATTGTGCTGTCTATCACCCCTGGGAGCTGGATCAAGGACATCATTTTGCTGCACTGTGTAACACTGCTGGTTTATGATGTGATAAAGTTATTGGTCGTGAGACTAATTTTTGTATTTGTACTTCTTATACTCGGCATTGCCGTCATCTCCCTACCTTGGGAGCCACCTTTTGGAAACTATTACACCTTTCACCTTTTCTCCTCAGTGAAACAATCTATGGGGAAGACAGGGGAGGACACTTTACCCCCCTCCTTCACCTTCCCTTTTTCCTTCAGGCTAGTTACAACAGGTCTTGAGAGTTTTGAATATCTTTGGGATGTTCAAACCAGCATGCTCCTGTTGCTATGTCTCCTGAATGTGGTTCACATCTTGTTTGAGGTTAAACAATTATTTAAGAATACTGTCCAGAGATCAACCCCTGTGACAGGCACTGTGGCTACTTAAACCCCAGCGACAGACACTGCAGCTACTCAAACCTCGATAACAGGCATTGCGGCTACTCCAACCCCCGTGACAGGCATCGCGGCTACTCAAACCACGGTGACAGGCACCACAACTACTCCAGCCCCCACAACAGGCACTGCAGCTACTCAAACCCCAGTGACAGGCACTGTGGATGAAGCAGAGAACCAACTCCTGCTGGTATCAGTCACCCCTATACACAAGAAGAAATACACAAGGAAATCAACTCATTTAGTAAGGGATGAAGATGAACCAGGGCCATCACAAGAACAGGAGGAGGAAGAGGCAGAACCCATAAATGAGGTGGTAACAACCTGATCCTTATCCCTGAGTGAGCTGCGAGACATGTGAAAAGATTTCAGTCCTCATCCAGGCAAGCACATTGTCACCTGGCTGCTCTGATGCTGCGATAACGGGGCCAGTAGCCTGGAACTAGAGGGTAGGGAAGCCAAGCAGCTGGGATCCCTTTCCAGGGAAGGGAGCATTGACAAAGCAAATGGAAAAGGCGTACAAGCCATCAGCCTTTGGGGGCAACTCCTGTCAGGCATGAAGGAAAGATATCCCTTCAAGGAAGGTGTTTTATGTCACCCAGGCAAGTAGGCCACCATGGAGAGAGGTATCCAGTGCCTGAGGGAATTAACCATGCTGGAGGTGATTTATGATGACCTGAACAATGAGCAGTTATCCAAAGATCCAGATGGAGTCAGGTGCACACGACCCATGTGGCAGAAGTTTGTACTGAGTGCACTGTTGTCATATGCCAACTCACTACCAGTAATGACCTGGGAAGATGGAGAGGGACAAACGGTGGATGAATTGGCTGGCCAACTCCAGCAATACGAAGAAAGTCTGCCTTCCTCCCTATGGGCCTGCATCTCGGCTGTGGAGAAACTGCCAGACATGTTAGCCGAGAAACTGTCCCAGGAGTTCCAGCCATTCAAAGAGGATATATCCTACTCCGCACCTGTATGGACCAGTATCTCAGCCACTAAGAATAAGCGTCCCTCTGCTTGAGAGAGAGGACATAGTGGATACACACCACAGGGCACCCTGTGGTTTTACCTGCATGACCATGGAGAGGACATGAGGAAGTGGGATGGAAAATCTTCCTCAGCCCTAGAGACATGGGTACGTGAGTCGCAAGGGAAAACAATCACAAAAGGGGGTTCTTCCAGGAAAATTACTGCTCCAGTTTCCAGCGGGCAGTTCCCCAGAGTAGAAGGGCTGATCTTACTTCTGATCTTAATGAAGAGACTTCTGACTCGTATTTACAAGAAGTGAGTAACGAATATTACAACCAGGACTAGACGGGCCCTGCCTCCAGCTAGGTGGAGGAAAGGGACAACTGGGTTTACTGGACTGTGTGGATTCAGTGGCCTGGCACATCAGACCCACAGGAGTATAAGGTTCTAGTGGACACCGGTGCACAGTGTGCCCTAATGCCATCAAGCTATAAAGGGGTGGAACCCATCTGTGTTTCTGGAGTGACAGGAGGATCCCAACAGCTAACTGTATTGGAGGCCCAAGTGAGCCTAACTGGGAATGACTGGCAGAAGCACCCCATTGTGACTGGCCCAGAGGCTCCATGCATCCTTGGCACAGACTACCTCAGGAGAGGGTTATTTCAAGGACCCAAAAGGGTGCTGGTGGGCTTTTGGTATAGTTGCCGTGGAGGAAATTTGGACAGCTGCCATGCAGCTGTCCACCTTGCCTGGTCTCTTGGAGGACCCCTCTGTTGTGGGGTTGCTGAGG
>NW_008825114.1:2244315-2248894 GCF_000699105.1 Pygoscelis adeliae
AACAGTATTACAGCAAGAATGACCTAGATTAATGAACAATGAACTTTGATGAAACCAAGCAGCATGATGAACTGAGCAGCGATGATAGAACTGGACAAATGCAGTGGTGATGGGACCAAAACTGGCTTCAGCATGCAACAGTCCATCACCGCACACCATCTCTCCTGCCCTGAAGGACTGTTATGACAGATGGAGCCCAAAGTCATGGACTAAATGAACTCAATGAACATTTTAGAGGGATGGCCCATAGACTAAGGGAATGATATCTGTGTGTATATGTCAAAAGACAGGAAAAGCGGTAGGTGATTAATGGGAATGTATTGGAAAGTGTGGGACATGGGCATGATGTAGATGGTATAGAATAAGGGGTGGATACTGTCCTGGTTTTGGCAGGGATAGAGTTAATTTCCTTCCTAGTACCTGGTGCAGTGCTGTGTTTTGGATTTAGGATGAGAATAATGTTGGTAACAGACTGATGTTTCAGTTGTTGCTAAGTCGTGCTTACACTAGTCAAGGACTTTTCAGCTTCCCATGCTCTGCTGACTGAGAAGGCTGGAGGTACACAAGAAGCTGGGAGGAGGCACAGCCAGGACAGCTGACCCAAACTGGCCAATGGGATATTCTATACCATATGATGTCATGCTCAGTATATAAACTGGGGGGAGGTGGCTGGGGGGGCCGTGTCCACTGCTTGGGAACTAGTGGGGCATCAGTCAGTGGGTGGTGAGCAATTGCGTTGTGCATCACTTATTTTGTATATTCTATTATTATTATTATTATTATTATTATTATTTCCCCCTTCCTTTTCTGTCCTATTAACTCTCTTTATCTCAATGAATATTACTTTTTTTTTTCCCCTATTGTCTCCCCCATCTCACTGTCGGGGGAGTGAGCGAACGGCTGTGTGGTGTTTAGCTGCCTGCCCCGTTAAACCACAACAAGGATATTACATCTGTGTACAACAGTAACACAAAAAAAGAAAAGAGAGAGAGAGAAGTATGAAGGGATATGTAGGATATACAACGAGTTACTGACCTCCATTAAATTTATTCAAGGTATTCGTGGCAGATGGAATTCACTAGCAGATCACTAATTTGATAGAATTGAGGTTTCATGCTGTTATGTGATCACAAGAACAGAGAGCCTAAGTTTATTGGTTCAGATGCTTACTTTCACCAAATATAGATATAGCTTCATGACTACATGGTACCATTACTTCTGGTAATTCTGGTGTGTATTATCTTTCAATACAATTAAAGTAGTCTGTATGGTACTCTGTATACAAAATAAATCCTGAACGTCAAATTGAAGTATAGAGCTTGAATCTTTATGGACAGATGTGCTTCACTGTGCTTTTGTGACGCTGAGTTTCAGACTGCATCCACATTTAACAACTGCATAGTGAAGAACACTATTCAAAGGATTGCATTCCTCATTCATTGATGCCACCAGAACACAGATCCTGCCCTCAGATCACCAGAATCATAACCACATTTCTATTGAAGAAATTTCATCCTCAAGTAGTTGATCGCTGGAATGACTTCTCTCATTACTCTCTATTTTTGGGATTCAAATAATGGAAAGTAGAGTGATATTGATTTGGGGGGGCATGTTTTTGTGCTTTAGATTATGATAACCCATTTGGTCAAAAAAGGTCACTTGTCAGGCACTGCTATAGACTTTTAGGATTATTTGTGCCACTGATAGGTTACGCTTAACAATTCTGAATTCTTTTGAACCTGGAATAGGAAGACTACACAAAGGATATAAAAGTATGTGCCCGGGCCATTTCCCACCAAGGAAAAACTAAGAATGTAAAACTGATGGAATGGCATAGTGAAAAGGAAAAAACAAATACTCCAACCCCCAAAAAACAACATTTCTCCCAACCCAAATTTATTTTCATTTTAATAGTTATTTAGTTTGCAAATAAATGACTGTAAAAAAATTTCATCTGAAGTTTAAAAAGTGGGAACTTTTGACAGAATATACTAAAACAGCAAATGAAAGCAAACTTTATGAAGAAATCAAAATAGCCAAGGTATGTAAAGGATGAAGATAGAAGTGGCATTTGGTGTACTACAACCATAAAGGTTGCCATGACTAGGATAATTTATAAGTACAGAGATAATTAAAACTCTACACAGATCTGAAAAATAAATGATTTATGAAAGAAGTGGAATGTAAGGAGGTATTGCATTTGAGAATAAAATGACTATGTCCTATGATTTAGAGAATGTCTAAATTTTCACATACAGGGCTTTCTTTTTTAATTCAAATTTGTCAGAATAGAATGCTTTTAAAGAAATTGTCAATTTCTTTTGATAAAATAACTGCTATATTGAATAAGTATTTCACTTTGTTCTTTTCCTTTTGTTAAAAAAACACTTCTTCAGATAGTTTCATTTTCTGGAAACTGTCAATTTTTCTACATACTTGCCCTATACATTTGTGTGCCGACATCATTTTGCATATAAATGCCACTTTTTCTTGTCTTTGTCAGTCTGGTTTTTAATTCTATGCATTCAGTTATTTAATGAAGTGGTAATGGAGACTTGTAGTTTTCTTTCCTTACTCCTTTAATGCATACACACAGGTCTTTGTACAATATTTGACTACTCCATACAGGTCCTACTAAGTACTTTTCTAGCCATTTGACTGGTAAAGAACACATTATGTCTAGTTGTTATTGGCTTGACTAATTAAATTTCTCCTCAGATTATTCCTTATTCCAAAGATTTCTAAAACATAGATAAACAGAATAATTGATAGTCTGACTTATGATTTATTGGCATAGTGCGTAACATAGTTGAACAATAATGGCCAATATGTTTAGAAATCATCACAATTTCCTTAGATTAGAAAGTATAACTATAATTCAATCTCCTGCAAAAGGGTACAGGATCTCTTTTAGACCATTGTCTGAGGATAAGTAATACTGGAGCCATAGACTTCTGGATGTTCACATCCAGTAAATCATATGTGATATGCCACTTTGAGGCATAAATTACCTAATCACATAATAATTTTTTGGTAATATGAGATGGTGTTGTATGATGTATGGCCTGTTGCCAAGCCATCCTCTCTACCAGTGGAAATAACACCTGTTACACACTGAAAGCCTTTTGTCTTTTTGATCTCAGGCTGCATGAGCTAGTGGGTGATCACCATGGGTGACCATATTAGCAGGGGGGATCTCTAAAAGATCCCAGGTGTTCCATCCTTGTGAAAGCCCCTTGTACCCACAGTGGGCTATGTTTGGTTTGACAGACAACATACAGGGTAGGCAGCACATATGGAAACAGTCCAGGACAGGCTTGTCACCTACTTCATCACATGCTGTTACTCACAATCTCTTTGTTCATGAGAAGAATGAGAACAGATAGCATAAGATTATGCAATACCTTTTAGGAAGATGACCATGAATGGAGAACTTTAACATGGGACAGGAAATTTTCTGAGGGATCTGTGCAGAGCTCATCTCATATTTCACATGTTAGATGATCAACATGAGGGAGCCACCAAGTATTGAGCAGAAGACTGACCTCATCATTTGCAAATTGCAACTCTGTCATTCACCTTTCCACTTCTACTGCATCTGCGATTAGGTAGGTGACTGTATTCTGTAAGATTTAAGAAATATCCAGTATGCATAAAATTCTCAGCTTATGGTATGCTAGGTGGTTGGTACATGACTGGTAATTAAGGGGTTTCCTTGCATCAGAGTTCTCAGTGTTACTGTTACTGCCTTGACAAGGAATGATTCTTCATTAAGGGATAAATACATTTTTCTGATGCATTGCTGTGGTGGATTTGACTTTGACTGTCTGCCAGACCCCCACCTAGCCACTGTCTCATTCCCCTTCTTCAATAGGACAAGGGAGAAAATAAGGTGGAAAAGCTCATGGGTCAACAGGGAGATCACTTGCCAATTACTGTCACAGGCAAAACAGACTCAACTTGGAGAAGATTAATTTAATTTATTGCCAATTAAAAATAGAGTAGGATGGTGAGAAGCAAAAACAAAACTAAAACCATTTTCCCCCATCCCCACCTTCTTCCCAGGCTTAACTTCACTCCTAACTTTTCTACCTTCTCCCCATCCCAATCAGTACAGGGGGGATAGGGAATGGGGCTTGCAGTCAGTTCACAATGCTTTATATCTGCCGCTCCTTCCTAACGCTCCCCTGCTCTAGTGTGGGGACCCTCCCACAGGCTGCAGTTCTTCAAGAACTGCTCCAGCATGGGTCCTTTCCACAGGGTACAGCCCTTCAGGAACAGACTGCTACAGTGTGCGTCCCCGACAGGTACCTGGCAGAAAACCTGCTCCTGCATTGGCTCTCCATGGGCTGCAGCTTCCTTTAGGGCACATCTACCTTCTGTGGTGTGGGGTCCTCCATGGGCTGCGTGAGAACAACCTGCTTCACCATGGTCTTCTCCATGGGTTGCAGGGGAATCTCTGCTCTGACACCTGGACCACCTTACACCCCTCCTTCTTCTCCAGCCTTGGCAGGGCTGTTTCTCTCACATTTTTCTCATCTCTGTCTCTCACAGCTGCTGAACAGCTTTTTTTATCCTT
>NW_008825114.1:2250137-2287160 GCF_000699105.1 Pygoscelis adeliae
TGGCTGGGCCTGATCCCCTGGTTGTCCCGCACCTGCCTTGTGAGCACCCTCAAGATGAACGGCTCCATAATCTTCCCCGGCACCGAGGTCAGGCTGACAGGCCTGTAGTTCCCCAGATCCTCCTTCCAGCCCTTCTTGTAGAGGGGCATCACATTGGCAAGCCTCCAGTCGTCCGGGACCTCCCCCGTTAACCAGGAAAGTTAGAAGTGCCACCTTAGAAAGTTAGAAGTGCCACCATCTCAGCTGAGGGGCTCAGCTGTGCCTGTGGTGGGTCTGTTTGCACTGGCTGGAACCATCTGTGTCCAGCACAGGGCTGCCCCGACCTTTGCTCACAGAGGCCGCCCTGCAGCCCCCTCCTTCGCTACCAGCACCTTGCCACATAAACCAAATACATCTGCAAGCCCACGGTGTGTGACACCAGTTTTTACAGTGTAGGCTAATGCTTTATAAGCTGACCAGCTAATATTTTGTACCTCAGTCATTAGGACCAATGAAATAATTAGGACCACTGAAATCATTAGGACCACAATTAATAACTTGCATCCATGGCTCTTCTACCTTTTATGAAGCATCATTTTTTGTCAGATGTTCTTCAGTTATTGAATTAGCAGCATAACTTTGGATAATATCTCCGGATAACTGAAGGGTGGAGGTCCCTCATCTCAGCCTAGAGGCCTATTGTCAAGATACTTCCTTCTAAGATACTGTTTGCCTGCTGCATCCTCTGCAATGTTTGCAGGAGTGGATGGGAGTAGGATGGCAGTGTGACTCTCAAACTATACCAGTGGCAGCAGCATCAGCTGGAGTTTGCTCAGATGCCTGCAAAAGCTGAGAGTGCCAAATCACAAGAGGTGCTCTGGCAATATACTTTACACAAACTTTTGACATCAGTTTCTGTAACTTGCTGCAGTCTGCATATGGAAAGCAAGAATAAACCACGTAATTTTACTACTCTTAGCTTTTGTTGGGGGGTAGCTGTCAGGGGGTTCCCTGCTACTGAGGTAAGTAAGTCCAGAATCTTTGCTTATCTGTTTTCCATAATGGTGCATGAAACCAGTGGAATATCTGTTGCACAAAAGGTGCTGAGACAGACTTACATGCACAAACCTTTACTCAATTGGATCATCGTTGAAGACACACATCAATCCTAAGTGTAAAAGTTACTTCTGGGGAAAAATAAAAGAAAAAACAAACAAAAAAAGGAAAGTGAAAGGAATACATTTCCCAATGACAAGTCAGGAAAAGCACTGATGTAATCTCTTCCCTGTGCATCTCCTCCAGTGTAGAAGGTGGTGAAGCTGAAGGTGATGAGAATGTTGACTTTTACCACACTTTTTCCTAGTACTGTATGATTTTCATTGGGACCCACTCAATTGGGTTGTTCCTGCTTATGATATTAGTGTGGATTACAGTATGCTTAATCAGTCATGAGCATTATGTGCTGACTGACTGCTAAGCTCTCTTGTATACGTATTATTAGGTACTGCTTACTGCTTATTTAAATGACTACTGTGCTGTTATTCACTAAGTTTTGAGTTTCTCTAATATTAACTAAACCCCACAAAATAGGACGTAGGAAAAGAGAAGGAACAAAGGGGTGATCCTCACATCAGTGACATTTACTTTGTATGAGAACCCAACGGTGAGAGAATTGGGGTTTGCAGGTGCAAGAAAAACAGCACAAGAACAACATGGGCGAAGAATTGCACAGAAGCTCTGAAAACACTGTCACAACAGCTTGGGTAAGAAGTTACAGAGCTGCAGAGGAAAGGTGGGCTGAATATTTGCAAATGGAAAGGCCCTTACTGCTACACAGGTTAAAGTACTTAAGGTTCTGTGCAGCATTGGGAAAGTACACATGGGCCCAGGTATGGATGTGGACAGGTAGCTCTAGGTCTGAGAAAAAAAAACACCTTTGCAGGGCAGGAAGTTCAAGGCAACAGTCTATGGGTGGGAAATGCTAACTGGCAAGTACTGAAAAGTGGATAGTAGTAGTAGTAGTAGTACAGAGCTTCTATACTTAAAGGTGAGCAATAACAGACTGGGCAATGAACTAAGAATAATGGGTAGGAATGGATCAAAATGGTATGAGAAAACGCCCTGACATCTTAATGATGGGAGACCTAAAAAAAGTCCAACTTTTACATGTGATAGGACAATCAATATATAGTCTGCTCAGACTGTTTTCGTAAGGACGAAGGTGCCTTCTCCTTTCAGAAAACTACCTCGTATATGTGCACCAGTAGTTGCAGACATCATAATTTTTCCTAAAAAAATTTTAGTATATTGATCCCTTTAAATTCTCTTCATTGTCTGAATAGATGTTTCTTTTGATCTTTCTATATGTTAAATTACTCTAGTAGTCCTTCTGGACTGTTTTCTGCATCTTTACATGATGCTTTACTCTTTCTAAACTGTATAAAGAAAAGTGAACTATTACCATTGTTACATATATTTAGGACAGATCCTGTAGTCTATATGTATAAATGAACTGTGCCACAAATGAGTATCATAGTGGCAGCCTGTAATATATTGAATGGTAATTTAGGACACTTAAAAGTTTTTTCAGTGCACAGCCACCATTAAAGCACAGCATTGTTATAGAAGCCGTATTACGCAAGCAGGTTTTGCCGAGATAAAATATTTTTTATTTCCTCAGGAAGCATACCTTTATAAATTCCTTTCCCGTGGGGATTTCCAATCTGCAGATCCAGCAGTGTAGTGCATGAAAAAGTGCTGCTCTGCCTGCCTGAACCCCTACTGACTCCATTGATACTCTGTTTGGGAGTACAGATCTTTTTGCATGTGTCTTTTTTGAAGGTCAAAGGTGAAACAAGGCACAAATAGTACAGACAAACACTGAGGGGATTTTCATGGCATAGCATAGCAGGCAGGACATCAGGCAGTGCAACAAAATACTAAGCTGGCTTGTGGTGTTGACTCATTTCTCCTGAGAGTGAAAATATTTTTATTGTTCTTGACAATTATTTTCTTCACTTTCACCTTCACTGCACCGAAGCAAGTATGTGGGTAAGCACATAGAAACTGTAGAAGATGCAAAACTTCTCCCAACATATGGTGAAGCTGCAAAACTGCTATTTGTATTGCACTGTTCACATAACAAGCTAGAGTTTTAGAGATAGAAGCAAGAAACGGAAAAACTGATTATCCGTGATGGTTGTTGGCATCATTCCTGAAATCACACCAGATTTCTGCAGGGTAAGAAAACTGGTCAAAGGAGATTAATTCCCTAGAGATGACTTTGAAGCTTCTTCTGAGCATCCATAGAGGAGCTCAGCTAAGAGCAGACTGTTTTTGTCAGGAGAGAGAAGCAAAAAGAAAACATGAAATCACATTTTAGCACTGGCTTTCTGCTGCCATGGAGCCAAAAGTATCTTACTGAGATTTGAAACTTATAATTAATTCCTCTAATTCCTGAATACTGGAAAACCTTTTGTCCTTTGTCTCATTGATCTTGTCTTTACATTTACCCCAATTAGCTTGAAATGCTTCATATTTAACATGAGTATCTAAATCAACCTCAGCTCTTTTTAACATATTGCATGTTCACACATTATTTTTGGTTTATTTTCACATATGAAATATCTTAAATTAACTTTAACTTCAAATATTTCTTCACAAATATTTCAAATTAAAACTTGATCATATCTGCAAGTGATCAAACAATAAAGGAAAAAATGTTGTGACAGGAAAATAAAAAAAAATTACCATCCTTTCAAAGTCTCCCAACACAGTTTGGATAGCAGCCCACATGCCACAGCATAAGAAATAACAGGTATGTATTTTTCTAATCAGGAACTATAGAGAATAAAGCAAATAAACAAATTCCTATTGCAATACCAACGTGGAAAACAAAAAGGCAGTGTTACTCCAAAACCTGGGAAAATAAAATATTCACAAAGTTCAGTTGATATAAATAAGATCTTGCAAATTTAGACAAAAAAAAAAAAAAGACATGAACTGCAAGAAAACATGGTCTGAGGTTATGAGAAAGCATACTAGTATTATTCACTTACAGTGTCATATTTATAAAGTTCTGTCTTGTTTTATTCAGAATTACTGCAAAGGGGTTAAGAATATCTTTCCCTGTATCCATAGCCCCACAGGATCTTTCCAGACAGGTTCAGTAACTTAGCTGATAACATTACTTGTCAGAACACTAAGCTTGACAACAATCATGTATGGAAAAAGGAGTATTTTACATCCTCTGGCCAGATTTTCCCCTAAAATACAAATACACAAGAGGATTCTGCTCATCAAGCAAAGAAAATATCAAACAGCATACATTTTGGCCATAAGAGCTGATCAATGAGTGACAGCACAGGGTCACTCACAGGATGGCAAACCTGAAGAAGGATTATTTTTATTGTAAGGATATCTTGGAGTAGTTGATCAGATTCAGTTGTGTGTGCTGAGATCTGCTTATGGGTGAAAAGTGTTTGGTAAATTGAATAACACAATACAGAGTCTTCCATCACTACTAGGTCAATGGCTCTGATCTTGCTTTGGCTGGTAATGACTGAAAATGTTTTAATAAGGGTGCTGCACAGTAACTTATGTGAGAAAAGCTGATACTGTCAGTCCTGCTCTTTGAAGACAGAAATCTGTGTTAAAGCAAAGCTACCTTCACAATTCCTCTTAGCTGTCATCTTTGTTAGTAGCGTCAGCAGTGAAACAGAGACCTGCATGGACATCGGGACTGAATTAGCTCGGAACTAGTATCTTTGGATCCTGGTTGGTGCACATTGGTGAGGGAGGCCCGTGGTGGTAACTTGGTTATTAATCCATCTCATTGTCAAAACAGTAGCTAGTGCAAAACACTAATGCTCTTTCATAAAAGGGAAGAAAAGAAAATATCACTTATTTACAAGCATATTTTAATGTGTAAATTTTTCATTCACTTAACTATTAAAGCTATGTATGACCTCAGCATCTGGAAACAGATTTGAGAAAACTTTAGGACTTTTCATCACAGGAGCCCTCAATAAGCAACTGCACTTAGTACAGAGGAGGCCATAATTACAGGTATGCCAGATGAGGAGTTTCTAAAGACAATTTGAAGTCCTGGAATTTAAGTAAATAACATTTACTTAATAGTCAATAGCATTTGAGATACGTAAGAATCTTTGTTACTAATCCCTGAGGATTGAAAACAAGTATGTATGTACTAATAGTTTTCAATAGCAGCAGCATTTGGTAAACTGTCAGGATGTCTTTGATACTAGTGCTGTTACTTACGTTCAAGATAGTGATGGTGCTTGTGCCTTGGCCTTCTGCCTCAGGGAACCATTCTGTCTTAGAATTACTGTTCCATGTCTACAAGACCTTCAGGGTGGAAGCGATGGCTGTAGCCTTCTTGTTAACATAGTCAGTCTTACTTCATAACCTCATGGCTTTATGTGATTTGTCGGTTGAGAACTAGGGTATCATTAAACATTGTCTCCCTTTGGTGTCTTCTCACTCTAGATTTGCAGAAATGATTCCCATCAAACTTCTGCAAAGCACTGTTGCCTGAAGTGTTAGAACCTGCATGCCACATAATAAATTGTGGCATATAGTTGTGTCACCTCAAGTCAGTAACCCACTGAATTTTATACACTGAGTAGATTTGCACTGTGCTAGGACTTCAAATATGAAGCTTCCAGCAAAAAAGTCTAAGAGCATTGTTGTTGACATCCCTCTGAGTCAGAAGTGAACTGAGGTTTTATAGGGCATTGTGGTAGCAAAGAGGCTGTCTTTTTGAAAGGCATATAAAACTGACTTTTTGCTTATCCGTGACAAGGAAGAATTCCTTGGAGCTCTTCACCAAAAACATGACATCAATCATGTTGTCCCAACCAAATATAGAATGGGAATTTCCCCTCTGCTTTCCTGAGCTATGACTGAACTCTTCAACACAATAGTTTCTACTTCATACTGCATAGTACTCTGCTCTGAACACAATTAAACAGTGGCTTTGTTTCAGTTGAGAAGTATCAGGTAATAAATTCCTGCTTTTATAGATAATCAAGGAGAGATAATTACCCGTATCCCCTTTGCTTAATTTAAAAAAAATAAATGATTAGTTGCTAAACAGATTTTAGGTATTTGGAAAGGTGACACATGAAATAAACGATTTATTAAAGTGGAATATAATGCTACAGAAAACTCTTGATGGACTTGACACTCATGCAAGGACAGGGTTTTCAACAGGAAGAGAATTGAGAAGCAAGGCAATGGTGAGAGAAATATAAGTAGCAATAGTAGTGTGATACTCAATTTCAGCACACAGAGGTTGCTTGATGTCAGTCCTTTAATCATAAATTCCATTTCCTTTTTGCACTATTACACCACAAAGTTAGTCTCTGTTTCAGAAAGCAGTGAGGATGGGGATGATGTTTTCCCTCTTAGCCTTTTCCAGTTATCCAATACAAATATATAGAAAAGCAGGTTGCTCTGTGTAATTTTCAAAGAAGTCCTTATACTGCATAGTATAATATATATATCAAGTATATATAATAGTATATATCAAGTCAAGCTGCCATTGGCATGACTTGATCTCCCTTAAATGACCTCACCTGTTAGATGAAACACCTTCTAAGCTGGTCACACGCAATATCAGTTTTCCAGTTTTTCCAAAGATCATGATGTTTCATTTAGTATGGTAACCTTAAACAAATAAATCCTTTAGAAGCAGTTCTCTATCACATCAAAAGGCCTCAATACATGGACTACTGGTCAGATAAAAAAATCCAGATCCCTATTAATCCATTCTCAGCTTGGTATTGGAGCCATCTGAGACTGGGGAAAGGGCTTGCTTGTGTGTCACCTAGAAAAGCTCCACAAAACATATTAAGAAAAAAGAAAACAAGAGAGAACAGGAATCTGGCCAAAGTCCTTTTTCACCTTTTCTTCTCCTGACTATGTCTTGTGCCTATGCTTTTTTATAATTTATTTTACAAAGTAATCTCATTTTCTTAAGAGAAAGCTCAAATCTTGAACCCGAAGCCTTCCTAACTGTTACCTTTACTTCAGGGAGAACATGAAGCTACTGCTGTTTCCCATTTTATAAATGTCAAACATTTTAAGATTCATTTAACTCACTGAAGACTTTGCAAAGACATTTTCTTCTGGTACTTTTTTCTCCATTAAGTGATTCACTTAGCAATACAATCTGGTTTTCTAGGCAAAAGAAATGCAGCATGATTTTACATTAGGTATAAAAGCATCTAGTTTCCTTATTTATCAAATATACATGGAAAACCAAACAGCATTCACACCAGTGAATAACATTTTTTTATGAATAAAAATGAACACAAACAAACAGGTGCTAAGATCTAAACAAATAATTTTGTATCTCTTTTTACAAAATTGACTCATAGGTGGTAGGCAATTCTTCATATCCATCAAACTATAATCCAGCAGTGTTGTTAAGGTTTTTTTAGTGCTGCATAGTGAACTAAGGAGAAATGAAAATGAAAAAGAAAAAAACCCAAAGGAAATGTGCAATTCACTCGATGTGTCAGTGTATCTATATCCCATGCAAATATTTTTATTGATACCTTTTTTTGTCCTGCTTGTATGTACTACTTCTGTGTTATTTTTTCTTTTAGAACTCTTCATTCATATAATTTTTATTATAATGCTACAAATGATTAGTCAACAGAATTATCTTACAAGATCCATATTTACATTAATATCCATGTAGCAAACTTAACTGAGTAACAGAAGAGCTGTTATTCCGTTATTGATGTCTTTGCTGCATCATAAAGGCAGCAATTTAGCACTAAGCTATAAATAGAAAAATACAGTGAATGGAACTGGCTGGTCTTGTGTTTTTAACATTCTCTTCAGGGTAAAGTATGACATAACCTAATTAGAGTGGTAGAGATTTCACTGCAGGGAAAACTGTTGTTACTCCATTTGACAATCAAGTAATTATCTTCTCTATTGGATGTTTTACTGGATGTTACTAATTAAGTCATCCACAAGAATTTATTTAAAATTTAGGAAATGGTGCTACTCTTATAAAAAGTTGGCCTTCAATAAAACCAATAATTTTTATAAAACCATTTTTTGAGGCAGTTTTTTAAGTTACCTGTCAGAGTGCTTATTTAAACAGAAAGCAGGCATTCTTTCTGACTACATCCCTGCTCCTTATTTCATCTTAACTCATCCTCTGACTCACCCTGCAGTCCCTTCATTCTCCTTGGGTCCATAGGGCTTCTGCTGAGTGCTGGCAGCATGTTGTTAAAACGAGTAAAAAAAGTGATGACAGAGCTATATAAGTAGCAGGGTTAGTGGGAGGATAATGGGACTCAATATTTCGTGTAGTTGTCCAGGTGTTTCAGAAAAGAGGAAGGAAGGTAGCACACTATCTCTCCTTATGAGAGGATCTGCAAGCAACACTAATCTGCATCTCTCCTTATGTGAGAATCTGCAAGCAACCCTATCCTAACCCTGGTTTAGGAGTTAAAACTGTGTAATTACATACTCCATCCTCAGCTATTTTATTTTATTTTATTTTATTTTATTTTATTTTATTTTATTTTTTTCTTTTCAGTTTTCCGTTATATACATATAGAATTTGTACATTCTTTCTTGATTATATAATCTGTAAGAAAAGCCAACCATCTGATTGTATGAAAAATTATAGTAGGTCACATCTCTCAGTCTTCTTCATGATATGCAGAACTTCCCACTCATGAACTTCATTTTATTTGGACTACTTATTATGAGTTAATAATTAAAAACAGTGGATTATAATTCTCGTTTAGGTTATCAATGCTATCCTAACCCATAATGTCCTATTGTCTCCAAGAATGGAGTTACCCTGCAGAGAATACTTTTTAAAAGATTACATCAAGTTCAATATTAACAACAATAGAATTTACCATTTATTTTCTAGTACTGGTATCCTGAAACTCTACTGGTACAAAACTAGGAAGAATCTTCATAAAAACATCCCCTGTATCTTAGCAGAAATTATCTCCATATTTAAACATATTTTAACACACATTTCTTAATTTTATTTTTCCTTAAGAGTATTTCTTGTCTTTAAACTACCTTCTCTGTGTTCACATTGATGGAAATATAAAACAAACTCTTTGTTGTATAGAATTAAAGAAAAAAAGAAAGGATTAAAAAGAAACATTATAATATTTGAAAAGTAAGGTGCCTGAAATATTTCTGCACCTATTTTATTAGTGTTAGAGAACTAAGAAAAGGAAACATGATTCCCTGAAAGTAAACACTGGAAAGAGTTCTACTAAACACCTGAGACATGTCCACAGAACTTATACATTATTTCTCATCTATACATGCTACATATGCACATGGCATATAGATGCATTTTGTTTTACAAATATAAAGCAATTTAAGTCATATGAAAAAATGTAATCACATATTCACACTTTAGGCATTTCCTGTTACTGCAGCAAAATCTACGTGACAGCTTGTAGAAAGCTGTCTAATGTTACGTGTATTTAAAGTTGTAGGTAATGACTATTGCTCTTTTTATCACTGTTCTTCTGTTTAAGTCTAGTCAACACAAATTATACCTGGGCTGAGTTTGCAGTATTTGGAGCACTTGAGTGTACCATTGCTTTGACAGTTAGATTACACTCGTCTTGCTACTTCAGTGTAAATGTAATTTGAGGGTCTTGTTGCTTGTTTCTGGTAAGTGTTGTGACTTGAAGATGAAAATATGCCGTACTGGCTTGTTGGTTCTACTTGAAAAAGACATAGAACTGTCACTGCCAAGAAAGAAGAAAATGTTTTGTCATCCCCATTAAACTCCAAGGGCTTAGGAGGTCTGCTGTGTTTACGAAGTTTCAAGTACTTTTTGCTCAGCAACTATGTACAATTTCAAAGCAAGGATAATACTGGATCCTATTTAAAAAGAAAAAATATAGCATTGGAGAATCTTTGTATCAAACCACAGAGATTTTTCTCAGACACAATAGAATCTTTTTTAATCTCATATTAACAAGAAAAAGCTAAATATACCACCTGTAAAAGAAGCGGTGAAAAGAAATGTATTATGATTCAATTTCTTCTTCCTACAACCAAGGAAGCTTTACCTTGCTCAACTTTTTAAAAGATAACTTTGGACTTTGTACACAGGCGAGAATTTAGGAAGGTACTAGAAAGAAAGCATCCACTCAAAGGCCTATCAAGTTAAACCAGAGATGCTAATGTCAGACTGCTGCTGCTGCTACTGAATCTGTAGCTAGTGAATCTATTTCTTTCATGTATGTGTTATGTTATTGCATCAAGAATAATATAAAAGCAACACAAAAAACTGTGCTTATCTGTGCTGTATTACCTAATTCACTAATGAAGGGAAGTTTCATAGCAGCTCCCATTAGTATCACTTTAAGATCTGTCCTATTTCTATTCAAAACCGTAAATATGGATGTATGTGGAGTAGTTTAGTGACTGGTTGAATCTCATTTTTATTCCCCCACTAAGATGTTTGTGGATATAAAAATGACACCAATTAACTTTAGTAGTAGGCTAGAATACAAATCCTCCACTACAGACCTGGTAGATGGAGCTGTCTTCATGCCAGTTAACAGACCCTAGAAAAAAATTCTAAAAAAACCCTAAAAAAAATTAACTTTGTGGGAAAATTAAAGTTATTTTAACCTTCGCATTGAGATCCCAAGTACTCTTTGTTCTTATACGATAGCTAAACTAACATCAAGTAATAGCTAGAATGTGCCTATTTGTGCCGGAATGGTGAGAGGTGATTTCAATGTGAGTATCAGGATGGAAAAGCCGAATTGTCCCTTACTGCCTTAAAGAAGTACTTTTCATGTGGAACACATTGCTATCACCCAGTGTGAGGACTTGATATAGCAGTGGTAACCATCCCAAGTGCAACAAATCCAGGTCCCTAATCCATTGTGTACTAATTCCTGTAAGGTAGCTGCCATTTCAGACACTGCTTGGGATTGAACCTTCAACTCAAAAGCTGAAAGCAGAAGCCTTTTCTGCGAAAGTGGAAAAGGCAGCTGAGAACAGTAACTAAATTATTTGCTCAATAGTAAATTATTTTATGTGTGTTGTAATCACACGTTCAGCAGAAGTGAAAATTTGGGATGGTGATAGGGGAACAGAAACAGAAGATAATGAGTTGTTCCAACCCTTTCTTTACCATACCATGATACTGTCAGGCAGTATTATACTACCAATGTTTATATCTCTAGTTCATTCTTGAAATTTATAGAAGTTAAGGCCTCTTTTATCTAACCAAATTCTGCTAAAATGAGCTACATCATCTTGATGTCATATGTGTTTAAATAATATAATAAAATAATCCAGAATTCAGTGGAATTCTCTATTTATTTATGTATTTATCTTCCAATATATAAAATAGACAGCACTGAATTTAGTGACAACCATGCTCAGGCAAACACATCTTTAAGGGGAGGCTTAATACTAATTACTTCTACTTCTAACACATTCATTTATCGCTCATGTAACATTTTTGTAGTGATAGCTATTGTACTAAATATGGATGATAAAACACTTTCTATCCAATATGTGTATTATATGTGAAAGATATGCTAGCACTGTTCTGCCTTATTTTGCAGCAGTAAGGGGTTTTTAGATAAAAAGAGATTTTTTCCCACTGCTTCAGTTGCATAAATTCATGTGGTCAATATTACCCTTTCTTAATAGTATGCAATTTACACACATTGTCTGTGGCTTCCAAAGCTTATTCTCTAACTGTGGAACATGGATAAATTATAGTGTCCAAGTAATTTCATTTCAGCCACTGAATGGCTTTGGAATATAACACAAAAGGCTCTGCCTACTTATTTCTGACCCATCTATTTCCACATTTTGAAAAATTAAGCAAAAGTATTGTTTAAGTTATCCCTCCACTCTCAAACATCACAGGATCAGAAATATCTACTGAAGTCATCACAGTAAATCAAGTAGTAAATAATACAGAAATATATGGTGCTTTATTTGCAAATCCATTTTTTTTTCTTTTTTAAAAAATTATAGTTTTAAGCATGTACTTCTAAAACATGAGAAAAAGAATTTGTTAAGAATTCAGAGGGAATTCAGAGAGAATTCATAGGGATTTTTTTCCCTCCATCATTAGCTAGCAACTCTTGCAAGCAAACCCTAATTAGATTTTAGGTACTCATAATTTCTGCATGCTTCATAACAGGAGTCTGATGAAACCAGAGACAAAATCCTCAAAAAATCTAGGCAAACAACCGGTGTATTACCGAGGTGGCCTGTTTTGACTGTTCTCATTGCCTTTTTTTGGTCGTATCTTAATTCTTCTGTAGGGACTGCCGAAGATGAATGACATAGGATCTTTTAAATGATCTGATATGAAAAGAAAAATGTATAAAATATATATTTTATATATACTTGTAAGCATGAAGAATATTGCAAAACATATCTCCTAAACAAACAGATCTCCTTAGATAAAATGAATGATAAGTACACTGTACTTTGTTTTAGGAAAAGATGATCACAAGTCATTTGTTGACACTGTCTAGGACCAACTTTAGAACAAACAAGAAGCCTTGCTTTTCCACAAATAGTGAAAATAGACAGTGGAATACACTGCCAAAGAATTGTGTGGAAGCTAAAAGTGCTTTGACCAAAAAACTGAACAATATAGTCATGTTCATCCTATTGAGATACAGAAGCATTGCTGTCATCATGAAACCTCCAGCTTAAAAAGTCCTTAAACTGTTCATTGCTATAAACTATTCCATGGAAAGATTAGTTCATTGCTTCAACATCTGCTTTCTGATTGCCATCAGTGATAATATACTGGGCTGCTCTGCATTACAGTGCTAGTTTTCTTTTCTTAACCTGCTGTTAGGGAGGATCAAAGTCTGGCTGCTCTGCATGGGGAGGGAGCCAGGAGCTGAGGGTGAATGCAAGGCAGGCAGGGTGATGGCCTCATCCGACAAAGAGCCAGGGCACTGAGGCAGCAATTCAGGGTCAGGTTCAGGCCCAGAGACAATGGCCAGGGTCAGCCTCGGTGCAGTGATAGCCTGGTAAGTCCACTGGGGCAAGGCACATCCAAGGCCAAGATGGCAAGCAATGTGCATGGGTCCAGGTTGGGTCAGGATTGAGGCTGTATGAGCCTGGGCACAGACATGGCTGCTGAGCAGCTGCAACACAGCTCAGGTAGGGGCAGCAGGGACAGCCTCTGCTAAGAAGCAGCTCCACAGGGAAGGAGGGCAGCCCAAGCTTCTGGCTTCTCATGAGCAGTGGAGTTGACCTCCAACTCATCCCATTGAGCCCCTTAACTTATCCCACTGAGCCCTTTAACTCAACCCACTGAAGTTGTAAAGGAGTAAAAAAGACTCAGTGTGTTGACACCTCCTCTAAAAATAGAGACAGTCCTTTTCCTTTTTTTTTCCTACCTAAAGCAGCTATTAACCAAGCCATGTTTTGCCAGTGAGTGACTTTTCATAGATTTATATTTATAAAGTGGATGTGAAAACAGGCAGTCAAGTTAATCATTATTTTAATGACCTGAAGGGGTTGCCTGCCTTTTTCATCACGCAGGTGGCCTTTCTTTTCCATAAAGGTATCATTACAGCTCAACGTATTTGAGTTCAGGGGATTTACTGCAATATTCTTTACAGTGCATAATAAAACTATCACTCATAATTAAAATAAATGAATAATATTTAATTAGAAAACAACCGACAGATCTCACATAAAAAAAAGAAAAGGAAAAGAGTTGATAAAGTATGATTAAGTTCGTGCATATGAAGAGAAAGACTTAAGCCCATTGGGAAAGTTAGAAGAGCTTAGACAATATTTGTTAAGAGTTTGCATTTTAGGACACTAAAAAAATATAAAAAAACAATTTAAATCTTCCCTTCGAAGATACTATTTCTTACTCCAAGTCCAGAAAAAGAGGAAGATGGTAAGAGCTGCTGTTAAGAGAGCACATCATTAGATTTCATTCCTCACTCAAATTCTGTACCTTGAAAGGAAATTTAATACCCAGAATTGCAGAAGAATACAGAAGTGAGTTCTTATTTGCTTCACCTGGATTTGCTGTGTTTTTCTGTCACTGTTTCTTAATTCACCACCCTATCAAGCCTTTTGTTCCATAATGTTCCATAATGGAAGTCTGTTATTGGATAGATATTGTTTCTTCATATGTTGCTTTTTGAAGTTGTGCATGTCTGAGCTACTTAGGGGACTCCATATACTCTCATTTTTTGAGGGAAAGTCAGGAGAAAGTTAGTGGAAATTAGTTAGTTAAAGAGAAATGAGTGTCCAAATCCCAAACCTCTATTTCAACATTTAGCAAAGATTTTCAAATCCATCTTTAAATTACTAGGCTTTGTACAAATTTGGAATTTTCTCATGATGTGTCATTTTTGTAAATTACTTTGTCATTTTACAGAAAGGTCTGGCATAACTTCTATGAAATGCTACAAAAATGATATGATCATGCGGATAAACTAAGACCATGTATTTAATATCAATCTCATTGCTAAAAAGATCACAGAATCACACAGCCATGAACTTACAAATATTTTAAAATGAAGTTTTAGATAAATCACAAACAGATTTATCACCAATAGAAATTACAGTTCTGTTCTCCACGAACAATTTTTTTCTAAAGTCTTCCAGGGCCATTCTGGCCTGGCATAGAGTAAGTATTTGGGACCTGGGGGTATGTTCTGTGTGTGGGGTTCTCCTTTGTCAGGGGGGCTGACAAAGGAGATGTCACTGGGAAGCAAGCGTAAAGCATAGTACTTCACTGAAATTAATAAGGTTTTCCAGTTACAAAGTTTAAAAGACAGGAGGGAGTTTTTAATTTTTTAAATTATTATAATTTTTAATGATACTAGCACTAAAATTAACTGGACATATTTGATGAGACTTTAAAATTTCTGAACTCTCGCAGCCATACAAACATTTTTTCTATGTCTTTTACTTCCATTTCAGTATGTACTGATTTTTTACTTCTAGTTTCAGGGTCTGATATTTTGTTAAGACTTTGACTGGTTTTGTGTATTTGCGATAAACTGTATTTAGTAAAAGTCAGGCATTATTTAAGTTGGTTTGGAGGTTTTTTTTGAAGAAAGGTCTGAGTTTTTCCTGTTCTGCTATAGTGTTATGCCCATGGCCCACAACAACATTTTTCCCCCAGCTTTTCTGCCTCATCCGTGTACTCGTGAGATCTGGTCATGTTGTTTTAAAGTTTCCCAGGCATGTTATTTTGTGTGTGTGTGTATTAATGACTTACTTAATTTCATGTATTTTTCCTGCAAGATATATTGATAATTTTCAATCTTGATAATAATAAAGATTATTATTTTTTTTTTAATTCTTTCTTTTTGTTATCCTCTGATCAAGTTCAGCCAGAGATCTCTTGGAGACATCCTGAATAAAGGTCAAAACTGGGCTCTAGCCACTGTATCTTGCAAATTTTAAAAGGAAAATGTTTTTTGTCTGTTGATAATTATAGTATTTGATGACACCAGTGGTGTCAGCTGACATGCCTGAGGGATGGGATACCATTCGGAGGGACTTGGACAAGCTTGAGAAGGGGGTCCATGTGAACCTCATGAGGTTCAACAAGGCCAAGTACAAGGTCTTGCACCTGGGTCGGGGCAACCCCCAGGATCAATACAGACTGGGGGATGAAGGGATTGAGAGTAGCCATGTGGAGAAGGCTTTGGGGTACTGGTGGATGAAAAACTGGACATGAGCCGGCAATGTGCACTCGCAGCCCAGAAAGCCACCGTATCCTGGGCTGCATCAAAAGAAGCATGGGCAGTGGGTCGAGGGAAGTAATTCTGCCCCTCTACTCCACTCTCATGAGACCCCACTTGGAGTACTGCATCCAGCTCTGGAGTCATCAGTACAAGACAGACATGGACCTGTTGGAGCAGATCCAGAGGAGGGCCACAAAAATGATCAGAGGGCTGGAACACCTCTCCTATGAGGACAGTCTGAGAGAGTTGGGGTTGTTCAGCCTGGAGAAAAGAAGGCTCCAGGGAGACCTTATTGCAGCCTTTCGATACTTAAATAGGGCTTAGAAGAAAGATGAGGACAGACATTTTAGTAGGGCCTGTAGTGATAGGACAAGGGGTAATAGTTTTAAGCTGAAAGAGAGTAGATTCAGACTAGATATAAGGAAGAAATTTTTTACGCTGAGGGTGGTGAAACACTGGACCAGGTTGCCCAGAGAGGTGGTGGATGCCCCATCCCTGGAAACATTCAAGGTCAGTTTGGACGGGGCTCTGAGCAACCTGCTCTAGTTGAAGATATGCGTGCTCATTGCAGAGGGGTTGGACTAGACGACCTTTAAAGGTCCCTTCCAACCCAAACCATTCTATGATTCTATGGTTCTATGATAGTAGAACAGGACAAGCTACTCAATTAAACTTATGCAAGGCTGCAATCTAGAGATGTTTTCCTGCCTCAAGTAGGGAATCCACATGATTTTGGGGTTAACTAAACAAAAACACAATAGTTAAATGGGGGTTTTTTGTGTAAGTACAAGCAAGTTAATGAGAAGCCAAACCCGAAAGTCTTCTATGTGCAGTAATCCTGTTTCAGTAATATTTTTGTTGCTAGTGTGTTTCTCAAAATTCCCAGAAAAGCATGCCTTGTGCCTTTTTCTGCTTTAAAAAAAAAAAAAAAAAAGAAGAAAGTAAGTTAAACTAATAACAAACTGCCTTAAGGTTCGGCTAGTGATCACTGTCATCTTTGATGTTCTTTTCATGGGGTGTGGCCAAAATACCTTTTGTTGTGGTTTAACCTCAGTTGGCAACTGAGCACCACACAGCTGCTTGCTCATGCCCCCCCAGTGGGATGGGGAGAGAATCGGAAGGGTAAAAGTGAGAAAACTCGTGGGTTGAGATAAAAACAGTTTAATAGGTAAAGCAAAAGCCGCGCACACAAGCAAAGCAAAACAAGGAATTCATTCACTGCTTCCCATGGGCAGGCAAGTGTTCAGCCATCTCCAGGAAAGCAGGGCTCCATCACGCGTAACGGTTAATTGGGAAGACAAACACCATCACTCCAAACGTCCCCCCCTTCCTTCTTCTTCCCCCAGCTTTATATACTGAGCATGATGTCACATGGTATGGAATATTCCTTTGGCCAGTTTGGGTCAGCTGTCCTGGCTGTGCCCCCTCCCAGCTCCTTGTGCACCTCCAGCCTTCTCAGTTGGCAGAGCATGGGAAGCTGGAAAGTCCTTGACTAGTGTAAAAACTACCTAGCAACAACTAAAACATCGGTGTGTTATCAACATTGTTCTGGTCCTAAATCCAAAACACAGCACTGTACCAGCTACTAGGAAGGAAATTAACTCTATCCCTGCCGAAACCAGGACACCTTTGCACCATCATCTGTGGCTGTTGGAAAAATTTAGATAAGCCAGTCTTCTTCTCTGTCTTCTTCAAATAAATGTCATGCATATATAATACAACCAAATCTACAACCTAATGTTTGGGAAGCTATTTCTGTATATGAGTTGAAAGGCATTAATGTAGGAATAAAATACCATTTCAAAATTCACCCCCTTGCTTCTTCAGTGACCAAATTTTTACTCCCTGTGATTGCAGTTTTCTTACGGCATTGTAATATTTCAACATGATTGAGCTATTTCACTTCCAAATCCTTAAAATTATTTTAATTTTTCTTCAATATTAAGAAAAAGAAGCTGTTTCTTAAAAAAAAAATCAATCAAGTACCCTCTGTTGGGGTTGGAAACTAATTTTGTTAAATCTTGGAACATTTGTCACACAATAATAGAAAAGTAATTAAACTTTTCTGTAATGGGCTCAGTTAACAGTGTAAATGATACCCATTAAGGTCCATAAGGAGACTTTCACTCTGATCTGATCTGACATAGTTTATACAATTGTGTCACTTTTATTTACCTTTTGTGCTTCCAATCTATATTTATATTTGAAGAAGATATTGCTGTAGATTGTTAAAAATTAGTGAAGCAAACATGAAGGTATGAAATATTTCTGACTGATATTGAGCAATAATCTAGTACTTCAAGGTCAGACATGACAAAAGTCAGTGGCACTGTATGATTATCTTATTATTGATCTACTAATAAAAAAACAACCCTGACCTTAGATCTCTCTCCGAAAACCAAGAGACACTTTTTTCCAGAGGTGGACTGAAGTTTAGACGTTTCACTCTGATGTGAGATTAAAGGTACCTGAATGGTTTAGGTATACTGAAAACTTTGCTAAAATAAACAGATTCTAGATGCCAATGAAGTCAAAGTTGCAAGTGCTGCTCTAGTCAATTAGTGAAAAATGACCTGTGATAAAAGCAGGAACCAGTTATTCCTTTTCTAAAGCTATTCAGGGTATAATTTTAATACTGATTCCTAGAGTTGCTACTGTATACTGCCCCCAAATCTATTACTACAGATGACAAATGGTGTTCACAAATTACTCATCTTTTTCACTTCATTTCTTTGTGAAAAAAATTTTATTGCCATTCTTTCCTTTTGAGACTGTAAGATTTTTAAGTAGTGCTAAAGAAACAAATTTGTAAATGAATGCACTCTGTGGATATGGGGAAGGCGCCTAAAAAAAAAAGTCTCTTTCTCAAAACCAAAAATATTTACCTGTAAAAAAGTCTCTTCCCTGATCTGAAAATCCCTCAAAAAGCCATAGAGTTTATCTTCACTCTGGTTTTAAACATACAAAATCTTCAACAGCTTCAAAAATAGAAGATAATAAAATTGAATGTATATTATTGAATAAAATCTTATCCTTCTTGCATTTTTGCTTTTCAAAGATAAACATAACTTTCAACCATGTGAGTAAGTGCCACTAGGTTCAGCGTGGTACTGTCTCTGGTGCACCAAATGATGTATCGAGGCAACCTGGATTCAGTGGCCTCCTCTGCTGCAAATACCACACTATCTTATGAAAGCAAATGAGGAACTGACTGTCTCCTGATGGCAAAGATCTCCAAACTCCAGATCTATGGTGGAGCCTGGGGAACCATTTACAGATTATGAGGGTTGTCCCACACCAGTCCCAGTCCTTGTGATCCCTAAGGAGGCTAAGGTCTAGCACTAATACAGAGTCCCAGCCTTATTTACATGGGGCCTTTGATCTTTTTCAGTTTAAAATGTGTGTATTTTCAAACTGAACAGTAGTACCTTCTCCCTTTATCCGCCATGTCTACTTATTCCCATGTATTTTGACATGGTTGTATGGTTCTTCATACAACAGGACTCCTAATTGGTTTCAGTGGGGATACAGGGACATAGTGCAGTGGAGCAGCACAGAAATACACAAGCTATCAAGAAAAATCTGCCTCCCCATAGCCACAGATGCTTGGTCCTGTATATGGGTGAAAGGCAGAACACTGCTTTCTGGCCCTACTACCAAATTAACAAAACCTAAATAAAGGCAGAGCCTATTACCTTGGGCTGGGAGCTGAGTTAACAGCGCCACATTTCCAGTTTGAATAATGGGCAGAAACCAGCTACTTCAGTATTTGGTGGCCAAGAACTTAAAAAAATTTGGCACTGCATGAAGCAGACATATTCTGAACATTTCCATAACAGAAGCGCTAAAAGCATTACATAGTCATGTAAGGTTAGAAATACACTTTTTACTTAAAACCCCATGATAACACTTCCCCCTGGATATTTTCTTTTTGTTGTTTCAATTTATTTCTGGGAAGAAAATCAGTCATCTTGTCAAAATCAGTAGATTTTCTTTTTGGAAAGGTTAGTCCGTCTGCTTATCTGAGCAGTATAACTTTTCCAGTATGACTTGGAGAAAGGTAAGTATTGTACCAAATCCTGTATCAGCATTAATGTAATATTTTAAAATGTGCATTTCTTTCTACCTACATGTTTTCTAGTGGGACAAAATTCTGTTCAGAAGTTAAAGCCACTTTAAAATCAATATTTGTTTAAGTGTTCTTCTACTATTTACTGTTGAACCTTCTTTTACCAGAGAATTTGTTTGCCCTGGTATGTAAGAATTCATGGAAGCCTATTTTAAACTATTAAAACCATTTGGCAAACATTAGCATATTTTGTTTTGTTTTATTTGTTTGTTTTGACAGGGGACTTACTCCCTTTAAGCCTCAAATGACTTCGCATTTTTTTTGGTTCTTTCTCCCATTTTCTTGTAAAAAACATGTAATGTCCTAACTTTTTTATTCAATTTTAAAATAAGGAATGAAACAGAAAACCTGGTATTTTGAAGACAACAAAAAACAATTAGAATTATTAGATGAATTTTATCCTTTTAAACATTTTCATTGTTTGATTGAATTTTTCCTTTTTTCATACACATGCAAGTTCTCTTCCCTACATGCGTTTTTCATAATGAACTCTTGATTATGTGGCTAAGTTATAAGAAACAGAGGAACTGTTAACAACAGGAAAGGTTACAACAAATAGAATAGAAGACGCCTACTGAAAACAGAAGCTTGTTTCCTTTCTACTGTCTGTGAAAACATGTAAAACCATGGGGAAACACGTACAGTAAATTTGAGTAGAATTTCTTTTATAGTGGCCTTACGTCAGTGCAACGTATTTTTTTCCAGTGGGATTTTTTTCTACCTATTTACCAGCACGTTATCAAGAATGAGTTCTAGGTTTGGGTTTTCATTATACAAGACAAAGTTCGCATCTTCTGAAGATTTATATTAATAAAAATTCTTTCACAGATCACAGTAGGAATAATAGAAATTTATGTTATAAATAGAAGTCTGCTATTTTTTAAAAGATATGTTCTAACAAAAAATGGTGACTGACCTAATCTCCATACTTATATGCATTTTTACCCTTATTCTTTTATGCAAGTGAAACTAGCACCAAATGGATGGATTACTTTGAATGTCTCAGGCCTCAAAGATCAAGTTCAATGTTTCCATGAGTTAGTCAAAGAGACCTCCCTTCAAAGTTTAAAAATGTTTCTCAAAACAGAATTCCAATTTTCCAGACAGCTATAATTTTTAGTTTTCCTGCCGATAGCAATAGCTGAAGCAAATTAGATGTAATTTCTTCTATTTCACTAGTTAGGAGACAGCTTCTAATTCACGACATGAACATCCTATATTATGTTGAAAGTATTTTGTTTCCTCAGTCCCAAACTTGTGCAAGCCCTTTTTTGGGATTTGATGTTCATAAAAGTTTTGCTATAGCCTTCCCCATGGAAGAATTCCAACTTTACTCCCACCCTCCCTTTCACCTCCCATAGTGTAATAAAATATTGTTATGGTCAGTAAGTACACACAAATGGTGCTGGATACTTGGAGCTGACCAAATAGAATAGTGACTTTTTTTTTCCCCTCCAGCTACAACATACTGGACAGGAGTCAGGCATTTCTAATGAATCAGCTGATGGAAAAAAAAAACAAAAAACTTTCTATACCAACAAATTTCACGGGCAAGTCTGATTAGAAAAACAATTTTACCAAATTTTGCACAATTAAGTTTTGTTATATGAGAACAGTATTCCCATTTCCAAATTGTTAAAATGAATTCCATAAAGCTTAAGATACTTCAACATTTTTTTTTAAAATTAAGCCCCTTCACTGACTAAAGTAAAAGTTCCCAAACAGGTCAATAAATAAGGAATACATCGTACTCAGAACTTGTTAAATTATTCATGTGAGTAAGTTTAGAGCAAAAACTATACCTTGTTTTTAAAGATCCTGGTAGATTACCAGCAGAAAGGCTGGTGTAGCCGTATAGATTCTCAGTGAATGAGCTGAAGTTGTTAGTAATTTAATCTGACCTCTTCCCTTCAAGAACATAATGTTAAGAGCAAAAAGACAGCAGTGGTGTGTAAACAGATCCAATCAATAAGACTCATGGGTTTAGTCTGTTTAGTCATAAAAAATGTGAACAGCAGGTCAAAATGTACCAAATCCAGTTTCCAACAAATTGGTTCAATTTTATAAGAAATCTTTCCAATTCATAATGTTACAGAAAAAATGTTGACATTAATTGGTCAACAATAAATATTGTTATGGGTAGATAGAAGATTTTAAATTCAAAGAAACAGTATATATCTGTATTTCTGTTAGGTCAAAGATTAGCACAAAAACTAACCAAGGTTCTGGGTATATCCTTCTGCCTTGCAATTCTCCTTTAATGTCAGTGGCAATTTACTTTTTCAGTTATTCTATCCTGGCAAAGTTTCTCTCATACTCTGTGTAAAAATTAATGAAGAATCTGGTCTTCCTGGCAAGGTAAGATCTGATTACTTTGATGTCACTAGGAAGAATTTCTTTACGTAGTAATGGAGCAGGTAGTGCAAAAGAATGACAGAAACAGCTGGATCCTCTCTCTCTTTTTCTCGTCAACATCCGCAGGAAGTCCTATAAATTGACATAATTCAAAATGTACACTGCTAAGAATGTATTTTCTAACAGAGGTGAATTCCGTATAGTTAAGTAAATACTGTGGCATTTCACAAGATATATTTGCATAGGTAACCAAATATTTCAGATGATATACAGATGAGATAAGAGACTAGCTGAAGTAATTTTGTTCTCATTTCATTTAAAAGACATTACACATATATGTATGCATACAATGTTGTATAAGATTTTTTCTTTGCCTTTACATGCCTAGTACTTACCAGATGGTTTTGCCTAATACATACAGAGAAAGAAATAGTTCTCATTTATCTTAAGCTCTTCAAAAATACTGAAAAATATTACATTAAACAAGACCAACTCTATGTTTTAATAACAAATACTAGGGACAGGTCTTAGATTTCTTTCACTGTATGCAGTTATAGGACGCTTGTAATGTGGACTGTGACTACCACCACTGTATCAATTCTTTAATGATATCTTTAACAGCGATCTCACATATGGCACTGTAAAACCTAGAAGCCCACATAAAAGAAGTGAGAAATGTTAAGTCTCTACATGTAGTGAAGCCTCTCATGAAAAAAACAGTTCCATACTGCATGTGACAATCCAGTCCTGAGGGGAACAGATACTCTACATTTTCCAGACCTTACGTGCCTGTAAGATACACCATGACATAATCATGTATCCAAAAACCCATGGAGCAAACATTGTCTCTGCTGAATTCAGGCTCTACAGTTGATCAAGCTCTACACCATCTCAGGGTGAGTCCATGAATACAAGACGATCTTGCATCCTGAAAGCAAGACCAAGTTTTCACTGTGTTTTTCAGCCCACAATATGAGTACTAATATATAAAAAAACATTTTGTGTCAAAAGGACATTAAAGCTACTCAAAGGATATTAAAGCAAAATAAAGTGGATTGTAGCATCTCTTTCAAGCTCCAGCATCAACATTTTGCTAGCTTCTTGATTGTTTTTAAGTTCTTCTTCCAAGAAGATTAAAAAAAAAAAATCCAAAAAGTGTATACCAGTTGCAGTACCTAAATTTATGCTCTTGACCACTGATTGTCTTCAAAAGCTATCTCAAACTCCATTCCTCTGGACGTATGCAACTGCACTAAAACACAGAAATGGACCACTCAAATGTTCGTAGGCTTGAGCTTATCTACAAAACCCCCAAAACTATTGATGTTAAAGTTAGAATGTTATTAGACTAAAATTATGGGGCAGAACTGGTAGTAAAGGTAATGACAAACCTACTATCGAGTTTCATTTTCAGAGTCCTATGATCACTGATAATAATGATAATTCTTGATTATAGCCTCTGCTGAATCAGCTGACAAGTGTAACACATTATAGAAGTGCAGATCACTGTTACTTACTGAGCCTCATGGAAGATGAGAAGGGCGACAGGTCACTCATTTTTAATGCTTTCTTTGAAGAAAATCCAAAAAAAGAGAAAAAAAAAAAACAAAACAAAACCCCAGAGAAACTGAGTTGCTCTTAAACGGACTGACCACCTCTCACTAATTAAGTCTTCTTAAGCCCCTCTTTTATTTCTATCCCATTTGTCAATGTTAGTCTTTTAATTATCAAATGGTATCTAAGCCTTTCATACAGTATTTTTAAGCTCTCAGAGAGCTTTGCCAAGCTGTATCACATACCTTTTCCTTAAGCAAAGATAAAGAGCTCTTATAACAGACCTGTTAGTCCTGCTAATTAGTCTACAGCTAATGTTTTTGACATTCTCTCTTGTCCCTAAACAGTTGTAAAAGAAGTTGTCAGATCTTCCTCTTTCATTCTAGCGTACTTTCCATCTCAATGGCCACTGACCCAAACCAAAGTAAAGCACCTATATCGTTCTTTGAACATTTTCGAAGTACTGAAGGAGCAAGATGAAAGGTGAGTACATCTACATTCAAGCTGCTGTACTCTAAGCTAAGGCATATGATTATCTTCATGAGAAAAATATCCTGGACAGGGAACTTGAACTCCAAAAAATGAGGGTAAGAATCTGTGGAATCCAGTGAGGAAGTAATTTTCTTTACCTTTCATACCTTTTAATTAGGCTGAGAAAATCTTTAAAGGAATATTTAGAGTGAGAGTGATGTGCTAAACACAAAAACCAGCATAACCCTAGCTGCTGTGCAATGCATGTCCATGCTTGTAAATACAAGCTGCAAGCTATATTAATTCCAATTACTTAGGTATCTGTGTCATCATTTCATCAGAGTCAATATGACAGTGTTTCTGCCCAAGACAGTTTGAACTGTTCAAATCAGATCGTCTGTGACAATGCACAAAACAGCAAAAAATAAATCAGGAGATGGCTGTGAACTTACATAGTTCCACTGAAGTCAGAATCATGCTGAGCTATACTAGTCAAAGTTCTTGTCTTACACTTTGATTTTGAAAAAGGAAAAACTAATATAAATAATGTGAAAATTGGTGGCAAGGATGACAAGAGGACAGGGTAGGAAGGACACTGGTTGCAACAAAAATATCTTTGTGGGTTTGCATTTCCATGTGCATTTTCATCCCTGAACTAATTTTCATAAATAAATATAACTGGCTATGTATTTTATTCAGAAGAAGCATATCTTGGGAAAGGATTTCAGAGGACATGGAGCAGAATCCAGAAAGCTTTGTATGCAGGCAGAAGGGAAAATAAGGCAACAGCATTTAATATACCACATTATCTTAGTAGTATCTTTTCTCTAACTCCCTCTTTCAATACACATGCTAAACACAGGGGCTGCACTCTAACTCCCATACCCAGAATTATATGAAAAGGGGATTCATCTTAAGCATAATAATTTTGTAAAACTTTAAATATGTCCTTAAAGTTCTCTGTAGTTTCTGAAGGTCTGTGGATATAAGTATACCAGGAAGAATGATCAGGTTAATTTGCAATTCATGGAATAAGTTTCAGAGGAAAAGCAGGAGAGTTACTGTGATGGCTATCTTTTTCCTAAACTTCTTAGCAAAAGCACAGCATTTGGTGGTTGATGCTTCTAAATTCCACTCTCTATGGCAAATTTATTATTGGCTTCTAGAATCAGAAATCAGACAAGGCCAGTCAGATAATACATCTTCCCTGAAGAGGCATCCTTTAAGAAAGCTCACGAAATTGAAGTTCTTCTCACTAGAATGTGCCATCTTAGCAGATTTATATGTTTCAGTGTATTCAACTCATATGATGACAGCTGATTTTTGTGGCTTGAAGATAAGTCTTAAAGAAAAAACTACTTCTGCAAAGATTTTCAGAAGTCTATGTTTTTTAGAAGTTTCTTTTTATCCATGACTTCATCTGTGGAAGACTGTGATTTAAGATTAAATATGAATACTTGCTGATATATACATTCACAATACTGCCATATAAGATAAGGACATACAAGGACATACAAGATCTGTACTCAGTTTCTCAAGGTTGACTAGTCTCGCTTATATCAAAAGGACCAAAACACAGACTTTGAAAACTGCAGCTGCACCTGAAAACAGATCTTTTCAGCAGACTTGAAAGTCCCAGAAAGAACAGAAAGTAGTCATTGCAGGACTGTGTGGTTTTTTTTGACCAGGGACACATTAAGTACTCAGATAATCTTCCAGGTGAGAGTACTAAACTGCACTAACCAAAATGACATTTTCTGCTGATACACAGAGTAATACATATCAGTGTCAGTCATAAAATCTTAATGAATGCGATTTAAACATCTACAATAACAGTCCAGAGCTATGAGTGATAAAATGTGCTCCAATTATATAAATACTGAATACTGTTAGTACTGCTCTCTGTGATATTGTTGATCCCAAGAGGCTTACAGCAAAATCTTCCATTAGTCAAGTGTTTAAATATATAGGAAAAAAAATCCAGTTTTCTTGTTCAGTCATCTGTTTTCATACAAAGCCATGTCACCTCTTCTGCCTCTACATCCTATGCTATTTCATTTGGTTCCAGTTATTAAATAGTTTCATTGATTGTTCTCATTTCACTCCTTTGTTGCCTACGCTCCTCACATATGTATGCAGATATTTCAGTCATTTGTCTGTCCTCAATGAAATGTCAATCTAATCAGATATCAATAAGGAGAACAAACTGTCTTTCCAGCTCCTTAATGCAGCTAATAACTTTGTACATTATTGTCATACCAAAACTGCCTAATTACTTCTTTCCCAGAATAAGAAATTCTACGTTACTTTGTAATCCTTGGCATGATAATTTACATTACCTCTCTCAAAACAACTTCTTCTGTTCTAGTACACCATTTTTGAGACAAGGAGTATTGGAGTGGCACATGATATACAAGATATAGACAAAACATAGATGTGTACAGTGACATGCTGATATTACCATTTTACTGCCTGAATCCTGAATAATACTTGTTGAATTGTTCTGAAGATCACCTTAACACTGAGTAATTTCTCCATTCTGAGGTATTCAGTCTTCATACATTCAAATGGGAGTATGGCGGTGTTTGTGTTGTTATAATGACAAAAAAAAAAAAAAAGAAATCATATTTATCACAGACCTTTTCAGCCTTCTACTCATGTTTTGTATAGTAGCTACTAGCAGACAGCTTGTGCTTCTGTTATGTAGACCCACTTCCCTGATCACATAGTTCTGCTTTTGGCACACATGACTTTTAAGTGTTTGGAAAAATACACCTGTATGTTCTTCCTTCCATTGGTATGACTTCTATCTCCTCTTTCATTTCTACATTAACCCTTAGGTTTTGGTCATCCTGATAGTTTCTTCCTCTTTTGCCAGAACTAGATTCTTTTATGTTCCCTCATTATATTCTCCTATATATTCTCCTCGAGAAGCTGGCGGCTCACGGCTTAGACAGGTGTACTCTGCGCTGGGTCAAAAACTGGCTGGACGGCCGGGCCCAGAGAGTTGTGGTAAATGGAGTTCAATCCAGTTGGCGGCCGGTCACAAGCGGTGTTCCCCAGGGCTCAGTTTTGGGGCCAGTTCTGTTCAATATCTTTATCGATGATCTGGATGAGGGGATCGAGTGCACCTTCAGTAAGTTTGCAGACGACACCAAGTTGGGCGGCAGTGTTGATCTGCTTGAGGGCAGGAAGGCTCTGCAGAGGGACCTGGACAGGCTGGATCGATGGGCCCAGGCCAACTGTATGAGATACAACAAGGCCAAGTGCCGGGTCCTGCACTTCAGCCACAACAACCCCATGCAGCGCTACAGGCTTGGGGAAGAGTGGCTGGAAAGCTGCCTGGCGGAAAAGGACCTGGGGGTACTGGTCGACAGCCGGCTGAACATGAGCCGACAGTGTGCCCAGGCGGCCAAGAAGGCCAACGGCATCCTGGCCTGTATCAGAAATAGTGTGGCCAGCAGGAGCAGGGAAGTGATAGTGCCCCTGTACTCAGCACTGGTGCGGCCGCACCTCGAATACTGTGTTCAGTTTTGGGCCCCTCACTACAAGAAGGATGTTGAGATGTTGGAACGTGTCCAGAGAAGGGCAACGAGGCTGGTGAGGGGTCTGGAGAACAAGCCTTATGAGGAGCGGCTGAGGGAGCTGGGGTTGTTTAGCCTGGAGAAAAGGAGGCTGAGGGGAGACCTCATTGCTCTCTACAACTACCTGAAAGGAGGTTGTAGCGAGGTGGGTGTCGGTCTCTTCTCCCAAGTAACTGGCGAAAGGACGAGAGGAAATGGCCTCAAGTTGCGCCAGGGGAGGTTTAGATTGGATGTAAGGAAAAATTTCTTTACTGAAAGAGTAGTTAAACATTGGAACAGGCTGCCCAGGGAAGTGGTTGAGTCACCATCCCTGGAAGTATTTAAAAGACGGGTAGATGAGGCGCTTAGGGACATGGTTTAGTGGGCATGGTGGTGTTGGGTTGACGGTTGGACTCGATGATCTTGGAGGTCTCTTCCAACCTTAATGATTCTATGATTCTATGATTCTATACCATATAATGTTTTATAGTATGCTTGATTCTCTTCTCTAGTCCAGAGAGTTAGAAGTTTTTCATTTTGCTGCTAGCCTTTTTCCACTGGTCAGGGTATTTTACTGCTGCTTCCCTGTACACATCAGTTTCCAAGAACTTAATTCAATCTTCTGCCAGGTCCTATGGACCCTGCATTCAGTTAAATAAACTATGTTCTTTCACTAGCTCTTTAAACCTCCATCCCTAGCGTCTCCATCATAACTTACCAGAGGTACACAGTCAAGGTTAATATTTCAGCCACATCTTCTGTGTCCAGAGACATTTACTGCCCCTTTTCCTTTCAACCCCACAGTGTTCCCTCAAAAAAATTCACTGGCTTTTACCATAGCTTTCAAGAAGACAGGACAAAAAGTCTGTAGATGATGTTACACTTAAAGCATCCTCTCTGCTACCCATCATTTGTTGGCTCTTTCTGATACCTTGAGATTGACTGATGGACTTTTTGCTCAAATGAGATCTGGCACCAAATAGAGGGCTGACTGGGAAGCTGTGTGCCAAAGGTGATCAAAGCCAAATAGTCTCTAACACTTTCACTTGGTGGGTCTCCTTTCTCACCACATGACATAGTCCCCAGACAGAAGCTGATAACTAGCAAGCAGAGGAAAAAAAGTGAAAAACATCCATCAAGAAAAAAGGATTCATCTCTTTCTCCTCAGAGGCCAATCCTGTTTGCTGACAGATTTGTTCTTATCTCTGTTTTCTGTCTCCTCTGAAGTATATTTTATCAATTAAACTGAAAAGTTGTGAAATACAAGATGCTGCAATGATCCTACGTTTCATTTTCTATTAACATGCTTCTGAACTAAAAATTAACAAATTCCTGCAAGATTACTTCTGGTCTACATAATTCAGAATTCTCACAAAAATATTCTGCAATACACAAAATGACAGTAGGCCCATGAGTAGGATATTCTTAGAGTTTTAGGAACACATGGACAAGTTCAGAAGCATTAGCCACCCTACTGACCTTTGGAGTACAGAAAAAAAAAAAAAAAACCAGGGAAAAACTGAGTGTGTGTATTCCAGTAGATTAGTTTCCTTAAAATTAGCTATTATGTGATTTAGGCTGTTTTCTATAATTGATTAGGTAATAGATTTTTGTCTCCCATAAGAGACCATCTGACTTCAAGGCTTAGTGTTTCTGCAGGGTTGTTTTGACCAAAGGTTACCATGTAGTCTTTTTAGAAGGTCAGACACTTGAAGCAAGTGCTCTTCGATCGGACAGATGTGTCCTGAGGCCTTGAGATCTTTCATGTACCTTTTGGCATAAGCCTCAGAGTCTGCAGCTCTGTTCTGGGTGAAGAGATAATAGAACTCTTTGATCCTTCTGGTTCTATGTTGAAGAGAGGAGAGGAGAGGAGAGGAGAGGAGAGGAGAGGCAGAAGGAGAAGGAGAAGGAGAAGGAGAAGGAGAAGGAGAAGGAGAAGGAGAAGGAGAAGGAGGAGGAGAAGGAGAAGGAGGAGAAGGAGAAGAAAGGAGAGGAAAGGAGAGGAAAGGAGAGGGAAGGGAAGGGAAGGGAAGGGAAGGGAAGGGAAGGGAAGGGAAGGGAAGGGAAGGGAAGGGCATACAAATTTTCATCATTTGAAATTTAAGCAACTCCAGGAAAGCTATATTAGAAATGTTAACATTTAAGTGAACAAAATAAAGTCCAGGATAATATATATAGTATATATGATATATTATAATAATAGTAATAGTATGAAATTCTGAATGGTGAGGAAAAAATGAGATTTAGAGACAAAGGCATAAATGTTACACTTGTTCTTAATTGTACACTGATAATTTACTAACATACATGTTATTGACCAAGTTCTTCCAAATTGACAGTTGTTCCTCATTTTTGTTTGTGGACCCAAATGTGATCAGTCTTTGCTGGACTCATATAAACTATGTGGCCACATAGAGAATATGAAGCTGCCATCTTACTTCACCAAGTTAAATGTCATGGAGTCAAACTGTCCTTTCAGTTTTCATTGGTAAACACAAATTACTGGTAATAGAACGTGCAGTTTAAATTTCTAAATAACAAATGTCTTTGAGAAGCATTACTACAAGAAGGGGCTTTATGACGCTTGAGATAATTTATCATGTAAATATTTTCAAGTGCTGGCTGCTTGCAAGACTGATTTTTGGATGTAAAAATAAATAACTGACTGAGTTCAAGCACTTAAGTCATTCAGTTGCAATTACAATCAAATAGACATTTGAACATACATAGTTTTGGGTGCAACATTGCAGCATTTCTCAACTGGCACAGTGAAAAATGCTTCAAAATACAAAACCAGATCAGATATAAAATGAAGAATATATCCAAGTGGGATTTTTACTATTTGAATTCTTATTAATATTCACTGAATTCTTCTCCTACTATAACTAAAATAGTAAAAACACCCTTAGCAGTATTTGGAACATAAATATTCAAAATGAATGCACATACACAACACAGCCTCTGCAAAATTAATGTGTATGAATCATGTACATGTATAAGAATAATGTACACTAAGCTTACAGGGGTCAGTGTTTTGTTTTATAATTCAAGGCTCTGAAGAATAGCTTTATCATGAATGCTATGTGACTTTGGAAGCCATAGTTAACTTAATGTTTTTAAATCCTAACAAGGAAACAAAACCAACCAATTTTTTTCACAAGAAACACTAAGTAGCATGATAAGATAATTTACATGATAAGGAATTTTACAGACTACAGTTTACACAGTCCATCAGTTAGAAAGAGCTTGGGGATGCTTGACTCTAAGATTGCTGTTGCTATTTGGTAATGGAAACATGTTTTTATTTTATTTTTGAGATTTGATTTCTAATCAAAATGACTTTTCATTTCACAGCAGAGGCTTGTTCTTTTGTTTAAATGAATTTTAGAGAATCATCATTAAAGCACCATACATAAGCTAGCTTGTCTTTTTGGTGCAGAGTTCTGTTCTAAACACATGCAGCCAAGTAAATCTAAACTTTAAGATCAAATAAGATGTATTCACAAGAAGTAGAACCAACTAGTTATTTTCACATGTCTTATAGTAAATTTGTTATAAAATATAAGATCAAAATTGACTAAGTAAATAAGAGTTAAAATGCCACCCCTGGAAACATGAAAAGCATAAATTCATAAGCAATATAAACTTCCTTTTATGCTCAATTCATATATAACACAGCAAAACTAGTCAAGACATTTGTCTTTTTCTAATACATTTACATCTGTATGCAGTTAATCAAAATTTCTATGCACCTTATGAAATGTGACATTTACCAGGCCATGGATATGGTATGATAAGTCTAAGTAGAGAGATGTTTTAATCATAACAGAGAATGAAGAGCAGAGAACTATGTGCCAGTTTTTATTTTGGATTATTTTATTTGAACACAAATAGTATTTTTGTTTAATATAACTTTTTGTAATCTTTCAGTGAAACAGTTTTATCTTTTGCTGAAAGATCTAAGTTGTTTCATCTTTGTCAAAACAAACCTTTTGCATTGCTCCGATATTTATCTAACACTGGGAAACCATTAACCAATGACAACATTATACTGCATTGACATTATCTCTTAAAAAGATATCGAAGCACAAAAATATTCTTTTTAATTTTATGATAGATTTTCTGTCATGGATCCAGGGTTCTGCTTGTGTAGTTTGTTACTTATAAACCCTACCAATCACTTTTCCTTATGCATGATTTCACTGTTATGTGCTGGCTATACCTTTCATTTAGATGTATCTTAGTGACGGGATAGATAGGATGTTCTTTATAAAAGAATACTTTGATCAAATTTTCTGATCACTGACAAGCTGAAAAAAGAAAAAATCTTCAGAGACAAGTGATGAAGAGAAAGGAAAGGAAAAATGTTCTAAATGGGGGGTGATAGGGTAAAGGGAGAAAAAAAGGAAGAAGTTTCAGCCTATTTACTGTTACAGTCATAATATATGGTTTTGACTAGAGAAAAAATATAAAAGTAATCACTTAGTTTTAATCAGGTTATTCAAAGAAAACAGCTGCAGCTATAAATTGCCATTTAGCCTGAAAATAGGATACTGAATTTCCTATGAAATTTATTGCTAGAGGGTCAGATATGAACAAACCCTTCCCCATTTTTCTGCCACTTGGAATAAAGAATCAAGATATGCTCATGCCTTGAACCAGTTAAAATACTTTAAAAGTGTAATGTTTTATGCACTGTTCTCCACAGAACATCTGAGCAAGAAGGCTTTGATACGAGTAGAGGGGACAAAGCTTAACAGCATCTGTGCACTTGGCATAACCACAGTCCCTGATAGTCTTTGAGCCTTTTTGGAAGTCTGAGCAATTTAACCGTTATCACAATGAATTCATACACTTTCAAAACACACTTCTAAAACTGGTATGCTAATGGTTGCACCCTTCACGTTTCTGCTTTCTGCCTTTCTAGTTGGAAGTAATGGATGTAGGAGCACATGCTGACTTTGAATCTCACATTGACCTGGACTGCCTCATAGCCATAATTATTAGCTGGGAAGAAGGACATGAATGCACAGATTTACCACTGGTTGTTTATGTTCCCTTCATTGTGAAGGTGGTGCTAATGAGCTCTCAGAAAATTTTCATACTACTTCTCTCTCTCCCTCTCATTTAACATGTTATAAAGAAATTATGCATCTGATTAGAGCAACTAAATTCATGATTGTTCATATCACCAAAAGTGGTAGTGTGTGATTTATAAAGATCATTAGTAACCACTGAAGCTGTTAAGACATCATTAATTCTCTAATACCATGTTATACAGTGAAGGTGCTGTAAAATGTAAATAATCAGAAGATCTTTGCAAATTAAATCCTGTTCATACATTTTAGAATCTGCTGTACATGTTCAAGGGTCCTGACACGTACTCATTTTTGGGGGTCTGACATTTGAATTTATTCATTTTCATGATATTAAAAATAGCATAATATCCACAAAAGAACAAGGACAGGAGATAAAAGTACAGTGAGATGCTTTAATTAATGTTAGGCTAACCTTGGGAAAAGTAAGAAATGTCAGTTTTCTCTGTGCGCCACAAAGATGAGACTGAGTTTAGTCTCCAGATCCAGAGACAAGCAATTATGATTTGTTTCTTAGGAACAGGGAAATTTATAAAAAAATGGGCCTTCTTCCATCAGCATCTGTGAAACATGAGCTGATACTGAATTTCACTGACACTCATAGTAATAAAAGTCCTGATCCTAAATCCATAGAAATCAATAGTGGGATTGATTCAGGCACTACCTGTCAGCTTGCATCATTATAAAAGTTATGTCAGTTGTCCTTTTCCCACCAAAGGAAGATTTCTAAGTCATAAGACATAAACACTGACTAGGTGACCATGTGATAGGCTACCAATACATTATTTTTGCCCGTGCATAGAAAGAGAATCCTTTTAATATCAGCAAACCCTACTTTGCTTGCTTTCCTTTCCTTTTTTAAATACTCCTTTCTTTGTCTAACAATGACTAGACAAAAAAATGTGATAGAAATTGCTTTAAGATAGTTGGAGTTGGCTCGCACTCAACCAGCTTACTTTTCTGCTTTTATACATAATTTTAGTATGACAATCTTATTTTCATTATTTGCATGCAAAGTACCTCTGACTGGACTAGGCTATTGAGTCTTTATGAGAAAGTTATTATTTAGCTAATTTTATCTTCACAGTTGGAACCTGATCTTTTCTATAAAACTCAAGAAGATGTACATCAGATCTTGACTATTGTCTGCTCAAAATCATTTTCATAACAGACTGCATACAGACCTTTGTCATATTCTTTCTACAGATGCTGTAGCAATTTTCATTTTTTGTATTTTACATTGCAGTGGCATCAGACCACTATTGTTTTACACAGTGTAAACCAGAGGGATGTTAGTAAGTAGCAGGGGGAAAGGTAACAGTAGGACAGGAATGCTTTGGTTTCTTCAAAATTACTGAGCAATTCAAAAATTGCTCAGTAACAAGTAGAAATATGTCCACTAATTACTGAGCAATTCAAAAATTTCTCAGTAACAAGTAGGAATATGTCCACCGCTAGAAAGTAGCTCTGATGCTTTAATCTTACTGCTATTCAGGTATGTTCAGTTCTGTGCTGCTAGAGTAATAAATAACTGTTATTCAAGTGACATTTTGAACTCATGTATCGAGGTACTTTCTGAAATCTGTTATTCATATCCATTCACATCCCTAGTCTCTACTGCTGCATATGGGATCTTACAATTACAGCTGCAGAATCACCATCTGAAACTGAGGAATTATTCACTGCTTAGTAATTATTATTTCTTTGGAAGTTTTAACAGATTCTTTCTCAATTTCTCTATAAATCATTAATAAGACATTGAATAGAATGGTAAAAACTAAGTTACCTTTTAGTCTGCAATAAAACTGCTGCTAGTCACTAGCAACATAAATCTATGATATCCTAATGTGCTACATATAATTAGTGTTAATCTTCAAGCGTTTAAATGATTACAAACTGCTCAAACTGTGTAGTCATAACCAGCTATTAATCTGTAAAGGCTGCTGCCAGCAGGGAAATTGTAATCTCAACTGGAACTCCCTAGATAGGGTGACTGAAAAAGTTCAGCAGACTACCCCATCATTAGAGAAGAGAATCTTATTTCTGGGAAAAGGGAAACAATATGAAAGCTGAAATGAGACTTGACTGTCACCATGCTCTGGAAAGAATTTGAGTAAAGTTGGCTAGGTGAGGCAAGTGGAGTATAACCATAACTATCAACAACTTCTACACAGAAGCAGATCCAAAATTTGTTGTCTAAAATAGGTGCTAAATTTACTTTACTATCTGGACTTTCTTAGAAATGGTGCTTTTGAAATGAAGTTAGGTATTGTACAGGGGTGAGGTACTGGGCCTGTTGTCCTGTTTTAGACAAGGAACTTGGAAAATTCTAAAGCTGGAAATATTCTACATGGGCTGTGTAAAAATCCAAAGAAAAATAGAGAGGTACAGTAGATTTTAATGAAGCAAGAAGACTGACTCATACTCTGGCTTTCTAAAGAGGTGCCAAACTAGGATAAACAAAGCAAAACAAAAAAGAATAAAAGTAGATAAACGAATATTTACATATACAAACAAGCAAAAACACAGAAAACACTTTTCACTGAGAACAACCTTTTCTCATCATGGTACTTCCATGACTTACACAATGCACTTATAGTCACAATAAGGAAGCAAGGAAGCTTTTTTTGGCAGTTTCTCTGACCCTGTCTGTTTTAGCAATAAAGTACAACTGGCTAGTTTCTGTTCCTGTCATCCCCACTGACTAAGTGTGGCAAGACTAAGAACTCTAGCCTGTACTAGTTTGTCCGTCACCCCAAAAATGGTTAATTTAAATTACAGTTGCAGTACCCTTACCAGAAAATAAAACTTGTTTCATATCCTATTTCAAAATTCTAAGCATTAAACTGAGGACAATTTGATAAACTTTTGTTTACAAATCAATCAACATGATAAAAAAAAAAGTGAAGACATAATGACTATAATATATTGCCTCCATTTATCTCCTCTTCCGAATTTGAATTCAGCCCTACCTTAATAACTAAAAAGTGGGACCTGGTTTGCATGTCTTTTTCACAAGCACAACTCCCACATTAACCACCAGAAATAATAGATGGATTGTCTACCAACAGTATGATGATTTTTTTTTTTTTTGTGACACGTTACATGATTCCACAATAATTCAGTTGCTACCTTGTGGAGATATTCTCATTTCTGCAATTTCTTACTTAAAAAAAATTACAAATCCTTTTCTAAATAACAACAGCAAATAACCTATGGAAGTTTTCACTGCAGCTTGTATAGGTCTGCTTCTGCTAGCTGGTCCACATGCACAATTGACAAGACCACTATTTTAAGCAGGCCACCGAGTAGGAAGAAGAAAAAAAATCGGTTTTATTGTAAAGTCTTAGGACAGTAATTCTGTTTACTCCTGTTTATCACACACTAATGGCCAGAATGTAAGACTTAAAAATATGCATAAAGAGAAGGCAAAACATGAATTTAGTTGCAGGAGAGGCAGGCACGTTATGCTGGATTCATCCAAATCCATGGAGGCATAGCTCCAAGCCAATGGTGAAACAACATCAGACGTTAAGAAAGTCTATTCACAACAGTTATTTTAGGTAAGTGTGTGCTGGTTTTGGCTGGGGTAGGGTTAATTTTCTTCACAGTAACTAGTATGGGGCTATGTTTTGGATTTGTGCTGAAAACAGTGTTGATAACACAGGGATGTTTTTGTTATTGCTGAGCAGTGCCTACACAGAGTCAAGGCCTTTTCTGCTTCTCACCCCACCCCACCAGCGAGTAGGCTGGGGGTGCACAAGAAGTTGGGAGGGGACAGAGCCAGGACAGCTGACCCAAACTGGCCAAAGGGATATTCCATACCATATGACGTCATGCTCAACATATAAATCTGGGGGAAGAAGAAGGAAGGGGGGGACATTCGGAGTGATGGCATTTGTCTCCCCAAGTAACCATTACATGTGATGGAGCTGGGCTTTCCTGGAGATGGCTGAACAGCTGCCTGCCCATGGGAAGTAGTGAATTGATTCCTTGTTTTGCTTTGCTTGCATGTGCGGCTTTTCCTTTACCTACTAAACTGTTCTTATCTTAACCCATGAGTTTTCTCACTGTTACTCTTCCAATTCTCTCCCCATCCTATCGGGAAGGGGGGGGGGGGC
>NW_008825114.1:2287896-2291812 GCF_000699105.1 Pygoscelis adeliae
TGCGGGATTCATCCAAATCCAGGGAGGCATAGCTCCAAGCCAATGGTGAAACAACATCAGACGTTAAGAAAGTCTATTCACAACAGTTATTTTAGGTAAGTGTGTGCTGGTTTTGGCTGGGGTAGGGTTAATTTTCTTCACAGTAACTAGTATGGGGCTATGTTTTGGATTTGTGCTGAAAACAGTGTTGATAACACAGGGATGTTTTTGTTATTGCTGAGCAGTGCCTACACAGAGTCAAGGCCTTTTCTGCTTCTCACCCCACCCCACCAGCGAGTAGGCTGGGGGTGCACAAGAAGTTGGGAGGGGACAGAGCCAGGACAGCTGACCCAAACTGGCCAAAGGGATATTCCATACCATATGACGTCATGCTCAACATATAAATCTGGGGGAAGAAGAAGGAAGGGGGGGACATTCGGAGTGATGGCATTTGTCTCCCCAAGTAACCATTACATGTGATGGAGCTGGGCTTTCCTGGAGATGGCTGAACAGCTGCCTGCCCATGGGAAGTAGTGAATTGATTCCTTGTTTTGCTTTGCTTGCATGTGCGGCTTTTCCTTTACCTACTAAACTGTTCTTATCTTAACCCATGAGTTTTCTCACTGTTACTCTTCCAATTCTCTCCCCATCCTATCGGTGGAGATGGCTGAACACCTGCCTGCCCATGGGAAGTAGTGAATGAAATTTTTGTTTTGCTTTGCTTGCGTGCGTGACTTTTGCTTTACTTATTACACTGTCTTTATCCCAACCCTTGAGTTTTCTCACTTTTACTCTTTTGATTCTTTCCCCCATCCCACTGGGGGGAGTGAGCGAGTGGCTGCGTGGTGTTTGATTGCTGGCTGGGGTTAAACCATGACAGTGTGTTAAAGATAATCTCAAGAATCTAAGTTGGGAATGAAAGCTCCTTTGAAAATCCCTGGAGAAGTGTATTGCAGTACCATTAGTTCAGAATGCTTTAGTTAACTGCCTCTGGTATGTAATGTGAATTACTTTTATTTTGCTAAATTTTGTTTTGCTTGAGGAAATTACTAAAAAGCGCCTCTCAGAACAAAACCTAAAATTAGAGATATTATGTACCATTGATTTCCAGGGCATAAAATATACAAATATATAATATTTATATGTGTTACATATTTACATTTAATATATATACAAGTATATATATGATATACACATTAGTTACATGCACATACACACACACACACACACACATATAAAATGTTTGATAAAATATTTTGAAACCTAGAAAAGAATCTCTCAGTGTGGAATTTAGAAATACAGGTATTGACTGTTTTCATAATATGGTCTTTTCTTCACAGTCAATGTAAGTGAAACAGCAGTGACCTTGAAGCCCAGAGGACTTCCTGTTTTAATAATTTTTTGAAGTTGTTAGTATTATTGTGGTGACACCTGGTCTCTGATTTTGTTAGGGTGATGCTACATAAACACAGTTAAAAAATACCCAACAGAACAAGTGGTCATCATCCTTCTCCTTAGAGCCTGTAAACGTATTTTTCCTGTTGTATACCTGCTGCTTTTCAGGCATCACATCAGAAATTTTTTTCACATCACACTTTGTCTAAACACCTCTGCATCGCCCAGTTTGTCTGATTGAGACTTTCAAAGCTAATGTACTAAGAACTCTAGTCCTCTAAAGATGCACATATTTACTAAACCTAATTACTATGAATTATTATGAATAGCTCCATTGACTGGTCATGGAACTCTGCAGAACTGGGACTATGGATTGCAAGTTTATGAGTAGCTTCAGCTCTGCTGTGCAGCACTTAGCCCAGTGATGCATAATCCTTGTAAAGGACTCTAAGCAGAAGAATGTGTTAACTTACAACATAAAACGTAATCTTCATTTTGGTATATGTGTTGGAAGATCTTCAATGTACTAGGATACAGATACCTGAAAGTAAAATGCTTACACAACTAATTTTCTACTGATTTCATAGTTTGGCTAGTTCTCAACAGTAATATAATATAATACAGATATTCAAAGTAATTTTACACTGTGTTCTATCATGCACAGTAAATTAAAATATTCCATTAACTAAACAAATTTGTGGTGCCATAAATCAAAGCATACTAAGTAAATCACAGTTAGTGAAAACAGAATTGTAATTCCATCACTGTGATTAAGTAAAGACTAGAAAGAGTAGGATTTATCATATTTAATGGGCAGAGTATGATTAAGAAGCATACAGTTTGGGGGTTTGGGTTTTTTTGAGCTTTATTTTCTTTTTATGAATTACATGTATAGTGCTTTTTTATAATTTTCATGCTGGTTCAAGGCATTATCAAAATTAAGGAAGACCTCTTTAGGTCTGTGTTTTTGCAGATTTATCACAAAGCAGGTTATTGTACAATGCTGAAAACAGATAACAGTGTAATAGAATCATATTCATGTCATGGAAATGAAAGAAGACTGCTATTAAACAAGTAATGTTTACATTGAGTATGTTCCTCCCATACTCCAACCAGGACCTACTTTGTGTTCTATAAAACAAACATAAAACAATAGGCAGATGAGAGAACACACCATATAATAAGTGTATGAAACAAAACAATATCTCATGTGGTACTTTTCTGTGTTTATTTAAATTCACAGAGATGACAGCCTGTTGCACTCGACTGAGCAGCATACTGATATGACTTGCAGAACCATTTTAGGTCATTGTACAGATGTCTGTATCAAGGGTGTGTTAATAATGGTGAGCTCATCCAAATGAACCAGCCAAGTTTAACATTGTAGTTGGACTACCCAACAGTATTCTTATTCATCTAAGTATTTTTAATGTAATTTATATTAGGATATTTAAATGTGCAAATGGACTAAACGTGGAGTTCTTGCTGCAATTTTTTATCATTTTCTTCTGTACAAAAAACTTCTCTCATAGAGGACTGAGCAGTACTGGAGGATTGAGGTATACCTATTGCACTGCAAAAATCTGAATTGTGACATGTTGACATATTAAATTATGACATCCAATGCTTTTGTTCTCAAACTTGCTAAAATGGAACAGACAGGAAATCTGCTTGCTTGGCAGGTTGACTTCAGTCAGTCTCAGGAGTCATGTATTAAAATTTTGATTTGAAGTGCTCAGAAAGACATCACTTGTAAGGTTTCTGAGTTGTCCGGGTGAAATCTACTTCGGGTAAGCATTTTCTCATAATCTTAATTTTTAGATACTTTTAGGTTGCTACAAGGTTTTACGACATTAGCCATAGCCATCTGTTTAAAATACTTAGATGTGTGTTTCAAGATCTTCCCTGAAAAGTTTTAGGGCTGAATCTCCTCATAATTTTCTGTATTTCCTTCATATTCTAGTTGTCTCATATGTGTACCCTGCTAACACAGCTGAAGAATGTCCAATCTTTCTTTGTTTAAAAGCTGTTTTCACTAGCTTAGAATTGTGCCACACTTTAATTATTAAAATTAAACTATTCATTGTCAGGTATGAACCTTATAGAAAATTATATTTAGTCAATAAAATCGTGCCATATTTTAGAGCAGGATTAAGGGAAGCGACCTCGTTTTCTCTACATTATTGCTAACATTTAGTTAATAAATTTAAATATCATTAGGATTAAGACTTGAAATTTGGCATATGGAGAGGAAGTTGCCTTTCGGTAGCTCCCCTCTGTGAAAAATCTGTTGACATTTGTAAATTATAAGACTCAGAATATTCTGTTTGCAAATACCCATTAGAAATTTGTTATGGCTGCACAGATGAATTCTCAAAAAAAACCCCCAAAAAACCTACCATGAACACACCTTATAAACTTCCAGATCCAATGTGTGAGCACCATTTCTGCTAGGTAACTAAGCCTTCTTCCCTGTAAGGCAGTAATTAAGTGAACTTCTCCTCTGCCAAGTTCTAATTTTGCCAGCCAGGAGCAGCTGCCA
>NW_008825114.1:2291861-2297354 GCF_000699105.1 Pygoscelis adeliae
GAAATTCCCAAAGGCTTTTGCCTGGCTTATAACCACATGAGGAAAAAGAGAAAGACACCTAGCTGGAATAGAGAAAGGTGATGAGCTGGCCTTGGCATAGTAGTGCCAAAAGGAGCTGGGACACTACGAGTGAGGGAATAAGAGGACATATTTTGTGAAGAAAAGCTGGTGAACATGGAAACAGGAGTCTAGCTAACTACAGAAATTAACAGAATCACAGAATTGCTGAAGCTGGAAGGCAAATCTAGAGATCATCCAGGGATTATATGATCTTTATATGATCTTAATATATAATTTTCATATAATCCTTTATAATCTTCATAGCCCTTTGCTGGACTTGCTCCACATCTCTCTTGTACTGGGGAGGTCAGACTTGGACATAGCACTGTGTCAGATGTGTCTTACCAGTGCTGAGCAGAGGGCAAGATCACCTCACTTGACCTGCTGGCAACACTCTGCCTAATCCAGCCCAGGAAGCTGTTGGCTTTATTTGCCACAAGGATGCTTTTCTGCCTAATGGTCAACTCAGTGTCCATCAGGACCCCCGCCCATACTTTTCTGCTAATCTCCTTCCAGACACTTCCTCACCAATCTGTACTTGTGCAGGGGTTATTCCTCCCCATGTGCAGGAAAAAGACTGTGTGACAGAAACAAGGACTCAGAAATATTAGCATTTCTCTGCCTTCAGGAAACAGTTGCAAAATTTACTGACAATCATCTGCCTATGACTGACTGACAAAGATGTTAATCCAACATCTCTAACAGCAATAGCCATTTTTTAATGTGAGAAGAAGGTAATTTCTCCTTGAAGTGTACAATTATTACAAAAACTTGTAATTTCTATATATTAGATCTAAACTTTGGTTCATGCTTCAATTGAAATGTACAAGTTTGAAACCATAAGTGATTTACTAGCACAAAATGTGAAACATAACACACTCAAAGTTTTTATCTAATTACTCTGCCATTAGGTGAGTTGAAAGTTAAGCCTCATCAGTTCCTCTGCTCCCTCATTTTCTAACTGTTCTGTCTGATCCCTTTTCACATTCACCAGTGTGTTTTTGCCCTGGCATCCTCTTTAACCTTCATAGTTAAAGTCGTATTTCCAAGAAAGTTGGAATTAAAAGGAAAATTACAAGGAAATTTGTCTATAATTTTCAAATACAGATCTCTGCATGATTTAGAGAAAGTGACTAGACAGTGTAATCCTCAAATTACAAAAGGGAGTCACAAGGCAAGAAAGCTTATGGCATCCTTCACTGTTTCACATCCTCATTTTCCATACAGCATTTTTAAAAAAAAAAAGAAAAAAAAAAAAAAAGAAGAAAAAATTAAAAAGAAATAATTTAGTGATAAATTGTGAATAGTCTTTACAGTCAGTGCTCACAGGAAGGTTTCTTAAGGTTTTTGTAAATGGGTCTTGCAACTACAAGTAGTGACAGAGTTGCTACAGAAGAGCTAGTGTATCATCCCTTAGCCATTACCAAATATATTAGTAATCCATTGCTCAGCTTTTATCAGATGTCAGTTTTGGAACAAGCGTGATTAGAATAAATCTAATGGTCAAAATTGATAAAGTAAACAAAGAAACCTCAAGAAAGAAATTATGTTTCTTCATTCTTCTTTAGATCTTTTTAGGAAGCAACACAGACAGATGTATTTGGTCTACGAGGCAAGGTTTCGGGAGCGTGGTGGGGGCTGCAGGTGTGGTCTCTGTGAGAAGGGACGAGGAGCTGCCCCCATGTTGGACTGGGCTTGTTACAGCCAGCTTCGAAGTGGACCCACCACTGGCCAAAGCTGAGCTTGTCAGTGCTTGTGGCACCTCTGTGATAACATTTTTAATAAAGGATAAAAATTACTGCACAGCAGTTGTGAGAGAGAGGAGTGAGAAAAATGTGAAACAACCCTGCAGACAACAAGGTCAGTTAAGAAGTAGTAGGAGGAGGTGCTCCAGGTGCTGGAACAAAGATTACCCTGCAGGCCATGGAGAAGACCGTGGTGAAGTAGGTTGTCCACATGCAGCCCATGGAGGACCAAGCTGGAGCAGATGTCCACACTGCAGCCCATGAAGGACTCCTCACCACAGAAGGTGGATGTGCCCTGAAGGAAGCTGCAGACTGTGGTGATCCCATGCAGGAGCAGGCTCCTGGCAAGAGCTGCAGCCCATGGAGAGGATCCCATGCAGGAGCAGGTGTTCTGGCAGTTACTGGGGCCTGTGGGGCATCCACGCTGGAGCAGTCTGTTCCTGAAGGGCTGTACCCCATGGAAAGGACCCATGCTGGAGCAGTTCTTGAAGAACTGCATCCTGTAGGAAGGATGCACATTGTGAAGGATTTTGTGAAGGATTTTGTCCTGAGGGAGGGACCCTACACTGAAGCAGGGAACAGCGTGAGGAAGGGGCAGCAGAAACGAAATGTTGTGGACAGGCCCTAATCCCCATTCCCCATTCCCCCTGTCCTGCTTGGGAGGCGAGGAGGAGGCAGAGAAGTCAGGAGTGAAGCTGAGCCTGGGAGAAAGAGGGAGTGGATGGAAGCTGGTTTTAGTTCTGTCTTTGCTTCTCACTATTCTACTCCATTTTTAATTGGCAATAAGTTAAATTCATTTCTCTCAAGCAGAGTCTGTTTTGCCTGTGTTGGTAATTGGTGAGCGATCTCCCTGTCCCTATCTGGAACCACAAGATTTTTCATCTCATCCTGCTCAGGAGGGGGAGTGAGAGAGTGGCTTGGTGGGCACCTGGCAGCCAGCCAAGGTAAAAGGACAAGAGGTGATGTTTAAATGCAGCTCAGTTTCATGTAACAGAAGTGCTCACTGACAAAACTCATGCTTCTAAACATTATCCCCACTGCCTTTTGTATTGTTCTCACATTGTCTCCTTATCAAAACAAGGATTTTTTTCCCCCTAGAGTGCTCAAAGTGTGCTATTTATTTTTGCATCGTATATCACAATTTATTGCTCTGAATAATAGCCATTTTCGAATGAAACCTTTCCTGGATTATCCAGCCATAGCTGGTGATGATGATGTAGGAAGTTAAAAAGAAAACAGAACTTTATTTTCTTCAACCAAACTGACTCTGTTGGTTTAGCAGTTTTTTACAGGCAATATAGTGTGGTCCCTAGTGGATTTCTACCTTAAAAAAAACCCAAAAACCAAAACCAAAAAACCTTTAAAATTACATATAAATAGAAAAGATTGGGATTTAAACTTTCTCAGAAAACAATCAGCTTTCAGCTTGAAATTAGTGCATTTCATGACCTTTTGATTGCACAGAGGATCTATCCATGCTTACAAGCAGTTTATAGGAAAACACTTTAAAAATATGAGCAAGAGGGATATTTTTCAAAACTTTGCTATGGTGTAATCCTGTGTGCAGCTGAAATAGCTACATAGAATAATTTGCCAAAAAGCACATAATAGGTCGGAGTAAAGATGTATGAGCTGGGAGGAGCAAAGTTTCCCCTAATATGCATACAGAGATTAGTACTTTAACTTTGTGTTGGTTATGCAAAGTAAACAGTTGGGAAGTGTTTATGATCACAACCCCTTGGACAAATCTGAGAAACAGATCTCTTGGTCACAAATCAGACTGAGTGGCAGATTTCCAAAGAAGGAAACTGCATATTTGTCTTTATTCTATTTGGGAACTGATGCTTTTGCTATTTATAAGTAAGTAAGAATACATTAAGTAACATACCTAATATTTATAATAAATTTCTCTCACTAACAGAAAAAATACTACAAAGTTCCAATTACTTTATAACAGCGTGTGACGGATACACTCTTCCTGTTTGAACTAACTGAACTTTGGTCCAGGCACATGCTCAGCAAATAGGCCTAACAGAAATTAATCCTATTGTGTGAGGCTATCAGTGAGAACACAGCATGAAAAACCAAAAACCGGTTTGGCTGGAGACTGGGCTGATAAGCAGCTGAAAGTGCATGAACACAGCAGAAAATCTGACTACAAATCAACCACTTTGCACTATAAAGAACGACAGCCATCAGGGCCCTTTGAGCTCTCTCTCCACAGCAGCTGGCTGCGTGGTGGTGATCTCCCCTTGAGTAGGGATGCCTCTCAAGGTTACCCCTTGATGCTAGGCGATCCCTTACCTGACACCAGACATTGACGGGCTGGTAAGTCACATTTTTTACATGCATGTAACATTTGAGATATGTATAGTAAGCGATAATCTTTTTATCCCATACTAACTTTAAGTGTAGTAAATAGTAGAGTATTGACCACCAATCCATCTGTACTTATTAAATATTTTGCATACCTGAATTTACTGATTAGAACTCAATAAACTACTAGCTCAGATCTACTCAAATGATCTCTGACTTTTCTCCTGCAACACAGTGTGAGCTAAAAAAGCAGCTGTTGTAACTACTACTATGACTTCTACGGTAGCAATGTACAAAATGTAAAGTTCCCTGCTCCCCAAGGCTAGTTCAAGTTTAGATCCTATTTAAAACTGAAATCTGCATGTTGGCATGTGCTATGTTGATACTGATGCAATTTTGAGAAATTGCATATGAAATAATTTGGGAGGGCTGGGGAGACAACTCACTAGAGACATCTTAATAGGAAGTTGGTTTGCAGATAGTGCTATCTGATCTTCAATTGAAAACAATGTTCCTACAGGGAGAGCAAAGATGGAAGGATGTTCCCTGGCTGAATTTGAAAATGGAATGGCTAGGGGTGATAGCATTGATACTGTAAGTGTCATCTGAAGTATCCTACACATCCTCCCTACTTAACCAGGTGGAATGTTTAAATAACAGACAGACCTTCATTTCTTATATAGAATTATTTTTAGATATCATTTTATATGTAGGCTATGTATTATGAAAATGACCCCTTTCACCAGCAGAATATAGAAATTTCTTATTCTTTTGAAAGTTAAGTAGCATGCTTTCTTTTGAAAGTGCTGTTCTTAAATATTTTCCCATCTTTTTTACGTTGTTACTACATTCATGGTGCATCTATCTAAATACATGATAGAAAGTAAGAAAATATGATCTGCAGCAAGAGTCTAGAAGCTCATATTGTACCTCACTATCTTTATGGTTGTTACAAGTAAAGTTTATAAATGTAAACTTTTTTCTTTAAAATAATTATTGTTCTTTGGGGAGGGGGAAGTTGCAGTAGGCATTGCCTTTGGCTTAAAAAAAACCCTGAATCATATTTTAAAATTTTCTATCCATGCTGACCATAGCCAGATGCTTGAATTAGGCTATTATTCTTCATTGCATTCTTGTAATTTTTATAATTGTCAGCTACAGAAATGTTAAGAACATTATCCAAAGAAACACAAGATTCTGGGCTTTGTAGTGGAAAATCATGCAAGTAATTTTCATTCATTTGAATTTCCAGAAAACGCATATACACTATTTATACTGGAGAGAACTTTCCCTTCCCTCCCCTTCCCTTCCCTTCCCTCCCCTTCCCTTCCCTCCCCTTCCCTTCCCTTCCCTTCCCTTCCCTTCCCTTCCC
>NW_008825114.1:2297619-2327707 GCF_000699105.1 Pygoscelis adeliae
CCCTAACATAAATTATGCTAATCCTCCATTGATATCCTTGAATGCTTTGGATATGAATGCAAAGCATGTCTAGACCCTATATTACGAGCTTTCAGTTTCAAGCTTCCCTCAAAAATATTAAAAGAGTATTTCCCCTTTTCCTTTTATTGCTGTGCAATTGGTAGGCAGAATATATAAGGAAAGGCCAACCAAAAGTCCAGGTGCAGTAATTTCTTCAATGAAGAATAGCATTCTAACTATCGATTTATGATTAGGAGTCTTCTAGATTACTGACTAGGAAGGACTACTTATAGATAAAATATACTCACTCATAAAAGCATTTCATACTGAACATTTAGATAAACAACATTTTGCACAATTGAGACCATTGCACAGCAGTGAAACCTGAATGTGTCTGCTGTGGACTGAAAGCTCAACCACCCACACAGAAAGGTAGAAGCTTCATATTATCTTACTTATAAGTGGTAAAAATTCCGTACAAGTGTAGATCCTTCAGTTCAAGCTGATGAAGCAATGTAAAATAATAATTAAAAACAACAACAACAACAACAACAAAAACCAAAACAACAACAGGGAAGGTGTATGCCAGGCAAAGTTATTATTTTCTCTGACTTGGAAACAATAACCTCAAGAATGTCACAACCTAATTCAGCTAAGGCAATCCCACGCTGATTATCTTGCCGTTTGGGATACTGTAAGCTTTGGACTCATTATGGGTAACAGTTAAGATGTGGCATGAAGATAGTGTGGCTAGATACTATTATGTGAACAGGAATTCCCATCTGTCTGTCTGAGGTAGCTTTAATTGCACTGTAAGCCACTGAAACAACAGAAGAAATTACTGAAACAATAAAGTACTCTTTCAATGCTTAAGGGGAGGAGATTGATGATGGAAACCATTGCACCACTAAAAGGAGAACTGGAAGATTTTAAATACCACATGAACAGGAGATTGCAGAAAATCTGAGTAAGTCTTTATCTGCAGCACTCTGATGGGAAATCAAGGTAAAATACTAGTAAGGGTAAATTACTGTTCAGGGGAGAACAGAAAAAATGAGTTGTCATTAAATATCATAAAGGGTTTGAGTTGGCTGAAGAGACTACATTTACACAAAAGTTACATAAACTCGGGAAGAAAAATTAAAGGATTGTCTGATATTTTGACAACTCAAATATTCCAATGACATCCTACAAAAATTAGAAATGTCTATGTTTTCCTTGAGTAACTGTCATGCAAATATACCAAAAGGTCATCTTCCTTGGCACTAAATTCAGGCACAACAATGTCCTAAAATAGCTCATTGATGACCTAGGTGTGTACTGTCCAATATTTTGAAAAGCTGCTGGCCAAAAATAAAATTAAGAACAAGATATTTCACAGACTAACTAGATGATCTGGAGGCAAACAATAAAATCTAGTAAATCTTGAAAAAGTTTTGTGTTCTTAGCAGTTGAATATTGTGCTCTGGTATGGCTATGTAATACACATATATAAATAGAATAATATATAACAATCACCACCAACAGAGTTGTCACCAGGCAGTCAACATAATAGATTTTACATTTAAGAACAGCACTATAGTCAGCTGTGCCTGTGGGAAGCAGATTCAAGATAAGTTTATTTGCAAAGGTCTGCATAATCTCCTTGGAGAGTGTCTTGAGCCCAACAGATTTTCTTTGCAGTAGGCTGAGATCTCAACATTTTGAGGACCTTGGTGGTGCTTTGAAAAACACCAGAAAAAAACCCAAGGCCTAATCACAGACTCAAAGAAGGCCTACTTAGTTTCACCAAGTCAAATAAAGGATGAAATGTCATAATAGTTATTCATCTGGGGGGTGGGAGTGGGAAGTGCAAGGGATAGGTCCTTCTGAACCTTAGCCAGAAGATTAATTGGCCACAAGTGGATTCATCTCCTGTAGTGGCTTCATCTTCTCTATTAGTATCATGAGGTTAAGACTGCCTGATTTAGTTTCTTGAATCAGGAGGAACCTCAGTTAGGCTTTTTTTAGAATGCCAGTGGTATCCCCGTGAGGTAAACAGAGAAAGGTCCTCCAGCTTCATTTATTAGTGATGTTAAACTGAGCTGGAAAAAATATGCATTATAACAATAACAACAACAACAACAACAAATCAAAAGGAGTCCAATAGTAACTCACTGATTCTGAGGTGCCTATATGTACCACTTACAGAGAGGAACTTAATTTGTTCTTTTTATGCCTATGTGCCTTTATAAGTGCACTGCTGAGGAAGGTATTGTGATCTGGTAGATGATTTGAAGGGTGCAATTATTGCTGTTTAGCAAATAGAAAATTCTTACTCAGTGTGCGGGAAAGGGGCATAAAGTACCTTAAAGTTCAGAGCCTTGGTGAATAGCTGTCCTTTATCAAGAGGGCACTGTACACAGATCAACACATCTTGGTAAATGAAGTCCAGCTAGAGATTTTCTGCTCCTGAAGAAAAAGGAGAACATGAAGAAGTGACTGTTTTTTGAGGACAGTATTTTTACATTTAAATCAAATAAAAATATTTTTACATCAAAATTTACATCAAAGTTGCCTTTGCTGTAGCATATATAATCAGAACAAACTTTTTTTTCAAGGAAGCTGAAGTGGATTAATTCTATCAATTCAATAGCTTTTTTCAGGTAAAATGATCCAAAGCTCCATAGACAAGAATACCTTTTTGGTTATTATTCAAACAGTATGAATAGCAGAGATTAAATTCTGTGCAAAGCTGCTCTTAGAATAAACTAACAGAGTTCAGTTAAGTGGAGGAACTAAACAAGAAGAGAGTTTATGAGAGTTAGATATTTTTGGGACGATGCAAGCAAAAGACATTGAACAAACGGTGAAACACCAAAAATACATAGTTAAAAATATAGTCATAAAAAAATGGAGAAATTAAAATTAATAGAAAGAAAGGAGAATGATTTCTTAAAGGAAGTGATCAAATCCTTGTCATATATGATCCCAGTATAGGTGAATAAATTCAATGTAGTGCAAAGCATTGTTCAGCAGAGATGTTTCCTTCCTGGGAAATTAAAACAGGTCTTTTCCATGCTTAACCTTTCTAACATAAGATATTAGAGATTTTTAGGTTATGCGATAAAAAAACTTGTTTCCACACAAGGAGCACAGAGGGTCAGAGATGAACAACAACGGGTCAGATAATGCCACCACACCCATGAAGGACACCAGAGGCACCATGGGGTGAACTCCCAGCGCCCACCTGGCCCTTCCTCAGGGTGTCCCAGGGAGCCTCTGCCCTGGGGGCTGGGGAACACCCAGCACCATGAGCCTGTGGGGGCTCTCCAGGTCTCATCACAAACTGAGGCATCACTGCCCGGGTGTGTGGGGCAGTGGCACAAGGCTTATCAGGGTGGTTTGAGGAGAAGCAACCATGGGAAAACAGAGGGAAAAGGGGATAAAAGGAGCCGGAAAGGTGTAAGCAGGGGTTGTAGGGCCATGCGCTGCACCTGATCGGTGTGGTCCACCCTGTCTTCTCTCTGATCTCCATTTCTGTTTCCTGGGTGAGGAGCCCTGTCCCATGTGGCTGCGGGAGGGGACCATGCCTCAGAGTCTGTGTGTCCATGGTGGCAGCCACTGGAGCCAGCACAGGTGCATGTGCAGCCCAACCAGATGGGGAGCAGGGTGAGTGGCCCAGGATGGGGCTGTGGGTGCCTCTGAGGGTGAGGCACGGAAAGGGGTTGGCTCCCGAAGGGACCAGGGTTCCAAGCCTTGTGCTGGAGAGACCATGGGAATGGGGGTCGACTGAGAGACCTGCTGGTGTGTGTGTGTGTGGGGGGTGTGTGTGCATGGGTGTGTGGTCAGGAGGATCCAGGGGAAGTTACTGGAGAGACTGCATGTCTAAGCCCAGCTGCCAGGGGATTCACACTCATGTGTGCGTGTGTCTGTTCAAGGGACTCTGTACCTGTGGCAAGGATGAGGTTGTAAGTCCTATCTGTGTCTGTGAGAGTGCTGTGTTTCTGCCTGTGTGGATCTGTGTGTCCTGCTGTGTCTATGTGCATATATGCATATTGTAGATGTGTGTTTGTGTATGCATTACTGGGACTATATGCTCAGCCTCACCAACTTTCCCCCTCAGCCTGGTGGGGTTGGAGGCATGGAGCTGTTACAGCCTTGTCACTGTCAGGCTGGCCATGCGCTGCACCTGATCGGTGTGGTCCACCCTGTCTTCTCTCTGATCTCCATTTCTGTTTCCTGGGTGAGGAGCCCTGTCCCATGTGGCTGCGGGAGGGGACCATGCCTCAGAGTCTGTGTGTCCATGGTGGCAGCCACTGGAGCCAGCACAGGTGCATGTGCAGCCCAACCAGATGGGGAGCAGGGTGAGTGGCCCAGGATGGGGCTGTGGGTGCCTCTGAGGGTGAGGCACGGAAAGGGGTTGGCTCCCGAAGGGACCAGGGTTCCAAGCCTTGTGCTGGAGAGACCATGGGAATGGGGGTCGACTGAGAGACCTGCTGGTGTGTGTGTGTGTGGGGGGTGTGTGTGCATGGGTGTGTGGTCAGGAGGATCCAGGGGAAGTTACTGGAGAGACTGCATGTCTAAGCCCAGCTGCCAGGGGATTCACACTCATGTGTGCGTGTGTCTGTTCAAGGGACTCTGTACCTGTGGCAAGGATGAGGTTGTAAGTCCTATCTGTGTCTGTGAGAGTGCTGTGTTTCTGCCTGTGTGGATCTGTGTGTCCTGCTGTGTCTATGTGCATATATGCATATTGTAGATGTGTGTTTGTGTATGCATTACTGGGACTATATGCTCAGCCTCACCAACTTTCCCCCTCAGCCTGGTGGGGTTGGAGGCATGGAGCTGTTACAGCCTTGTCACTGTCAGGCTGCCCGATTTGGCAATTGCTAACAGAAATGTAGGTGTCAATCAAACAACTCTTTAAAAGTTCTGAGATAAGGGTAATGATTTAGGAGCTTTGTTAGGCCACACTTTCAGGCTTAAGATGGATAATGACAATGTTTAATCACTAATAGAAAAATAATAGCTAAAGCTGGTGAAGCAGCAAAATAAAACCATTATCTTCCTCTACTATCTCCAAAACATTAAATATCAAGGGGTAGTAACATGTGGAAACAAAACAAGTAGATCACTGATAACATCTTCCTAGGAACTCAAAGGGAAAATGAAGTACTGTCACACCCTTTCTGCCTCCCTTCTCATCTTCTGTCTTTCTTGTTCTCATTGTCACTTTCTTCCCCACAGCCCAAGTCTTCTTTAGTTTAGCTTACATAAAATACAGCTTTGTCCTTCCCAAACACACAGTGACAATTTAAAAAATAGATCCATTTTGTCCAAATGAAGTATCTGATCACAAAATCCTTAGTGAAGCAAAACTCTGTTTGAAGTCAATGAGTTAGAGGAGTGGAGTGACCACTGAAATCAATGCAGCCTTGTTTTGGCATGGGCTATGGAGCTACAGTTAGTTTTTCCCCACCTATCCCACTAACAAACCTTTTTCAGATTTCAGAATGATTGACTCCTATCCACAATAATGCTTCTGGAATGACATGTTCAGGAGTGACTAAAACAACAGCACAAATTGAAATAAGAATAAAAGGGAGAATGGCTGCCAGCTTGGAAGAATTCAGAAAATTTTATAAGTGAGTAAATTGTTCATTTCACTTGTAACTCTCATGATAAAGGAGTGACATTTCTTGAGTATTACTCAAAGTAATGTAAATTATGTATACTGACCATTCCTTTTCTTGATAGTAATATTGATGACTATAATCAGAGAGCAAAGCAAGTGTAAAGATTTGTGCCCTTTTCCTTCCCCACATTATACCAGTACTTCTTTCACTTGGTTTACTCCTACAGAATGGTTCAGAAATATAGCAGCAATCTCTGAGATGTTTTCTCTGTTATATACCATTTAATCTGTTAGTGCCAGACAGGAGTGTTTCAATTTGAAAGGTGTTTAACTAAAAAAAAAAAAAAAGAATATCAGGATTTGTGAAGATGAAAATCCAGTTTTCTTGTTTTAAGAGTGGCAAGGCCAGACGCAAAAGCAACCTAAAGAAACAGCTGAAGCTTTGTTTCTCTTTGCAGAACAGGATTTTAATTTCAGGAAGAATTTGCTCTGTGATTGAGTGGCAATTAAATTCAATAAGATCTGTTGGGCTTGAGTTAAAAAAACGGCTTAATTAATTACACAAACAACTGATGGTCCTGTCAAATTGGCAAGTAAGTTCATTGATCTTAAAGTTAAGCTGAAAACAAATGAAGAATTGACAAAATAATACACATACTACAATGGAAAGGCCATTAGAGATGGGTAATACTTGTGAAAGAACAGCAGATACTGTAAAAAAGGGAAAGATTTCTTTGTGGTCACAGTCAGAAGAATGCTGTATTAAAAGAAAAAGGCACTTTCAGACACCAGCATTTTACTACAGTCAGAGCAAATCAGCCTTACCTCTGGGCCTGGTAATACCATGGAACAGATCCTCCTGGAAGCTATGTCAAGGCATATGGATGACAGTGAGGTGATTAGAGGCAGCCACATGGCTTCACAAAGGGCAAATTATGTCTGACTAATCTGGTGGTCTTGCACAGTGGAGTGACTGTGTTGGTGGATAAGGAAAGAGCAGCTGATGTCATCGATCTTGACTTCTGCAAGGCCTTTGACATGGTCCCACACAACATCCTTGTCTCTACATTGGCGAAATATAGGTTTGATGGATGGATTGTTAGATGGGTAAGGAATTGGCTGAATGGCCACATCCAAAAAGTTGCAGTTAAGAGCTCAATGTCCAAGTAGAGATCAGTAACAAGTGGTGCCCCTCCGGGGGACACCATACTGGGACCAGTACTATTCAATATCTTTATTAATAAACAGTGGGATTGAGTGCACCCTCAACAACTTTGCAGGTGACACCAAGCTGAGTGGTGCAGTTGACACACATGAGGGAAGGGATGCTATGCAAAGGGACCTTAACAGTCTTGAGGAGTGGGCCCATGCGAACCTCATGAGGTTCAACAGGGCCAAGTACAAGATCGGGGCAGTACCCAATATCAGTACAGACTGGGAGATGAATGGATTCAGAGCAACCCTGTGGAGAAGGACTTGGTATCCCCATTACTGGTGGATGAAAAATTGGACATGAGCCAACAATATGCACTTGCAGCTCAGAAAGGCAATTGTATCCTGGGCTGCATAAGAAGCAGCACAGCCAGTGGACTGAAGGAGGTAATTCTGTTCCTCTACTTCGCTCTCATGAGACCCCATCTGGAGTACTGCGTCTAGGTCTGGAGTTCTCAGTACAAGAAAGACACGGACCTGTTGGAGCCAGTCCAGAGGAAGACCACAAAAATGATCAGGGCAGGAACACCTCTCCTGTGAAGAAAGGCTGTGAGAGTTGGGGTTGTTCAGCCTTGAGAAGAGAAGGCTCCAGGGAGACCTTATTGCAGCCTTTCAATATACAAAGGGTGCTTCTAAGAAAGATGGAGAGAGACCAGGGTCTCTAGTGACAGGACAAAGGGCAACATTCTTAAGCTAGAAGACGATAGATTTAGATTGGATGTAAGGATGAAATTTTTTATGGTAATGGTAGTGAAACACTGGAGCAGGTTGCCCAGAGAAGTTGTGGACGCCCCATCACTGGAACTGTTCAAAGTTGGGTTGGATGGGGCTTTGAGCAAGCTGATCTAGTGAAAGATGTTCCTGTTCATAGCAGGGGGGAGACAACTAGATGAACTTCAAAGGTCCTTTCCAACTCAAACCATTCTATGATTCCATGATTCGACAATACTATGATTCTATGTCACACAAAGAATATTAAAATTTAAATAGTTTCTTAACCATTTCACTAAAGGTGCCAGTAGACATGAGGAAGAGACACAAAAGGCAAAACAAAACAATGAAATCACTATATTTTTATTTCATCCTGTTTATTGCACTTACATGGTACCTGATTTTATTCAAGTGAAACAAGACCACTGCCTGCTTCATTTTGCTCCTTAAACTTTTGAATTCTGCCTGGAAAGAAGCCTTCCCCCAAAGTATATTAGTGCTGTGGAGCCCTTTATTTGCCTAAATGGAGTTGGTTTTGACCATTTTTAAGGTTTTTTTTCAGTGACTTTTCGTAGTGTCAGATCCAGTTTCTCCTACTGCTCAAGATTATGAAACACATTGTTGACTGGGATGTGCTGAAAGTAAAACCTAAAAAGAATTAAAATGTGAATTTTTCATATGCTAGTGCATGGATTGCCCAAACCTTAAGTCCATTCGACTACATGCCATATAATGTGATTTATACCCACGATGCTCGGTAGATGCAAAACCAATGCAATTATCACAGGATCACAGGACAATTCAGGCTGGCAGGGACCTGGAGAGGTCTCCAGCCCCAGCTCCGGCCCAGAGCAGGTTCAGCGGTGGACTCAGATGGGGCTGCTCAGGCGTAAGCCAGTCAGGGCATGAAACTCCCCAGGTCAGAGACAGCCCAACCTCCCGGGGTCCTGGCTCCACCACTGGGCTGTCTGCATGGGGAAAAGGCTTTTTATCTCCAGCCTAAGCCTTCCATATTTCAACTTGTGCTGCTGCCTCTTATCCTCCCACCATGCACTGCTGTGAAGAGCCCAGCTGCAACTTCTCCATCCCCTCCTGTCCTCTCCTGTTGGTGCTGGGGATACTGTTGGGTGCCCCTGAAGCTGTCCCTTCTGGTTGAACCAGCCTTGGTCCCACAGCCTCCCCTTGCAGGACAAAGGCTCCAACCCCACCTTCTTAGTGGCCTTCCCTGAACCCACCCCGGATTGTCAATGTTGATAAGTATTGCATATACTGTGTATCTTCTATATGTTCTGTGTGTCTCCCAAATTCTTCAGGTTTCCTTGAGTGAAACATGCTATTTCTTAAGCCAACTTGTTTTTTTGGGGCAGGAAGAAAACTCAAGCAGACTTTTAGTTTTTAAGCCCATTGGACGTAAGACTATGGTTGAGAAAGTGCCCAGCACAGATAACATGCTACCTAAGATGAACAATAACTACTGCAAAGGTCTACTTAGGCCCTGCTTTAAGTGGTTCATTGCGCTCTGCTTGGTACTGTTGAAAATGGTATTAAAGTCTAAAGTAAATTTGTGTAAGATGCAGTAGAAGAGCCCAAGATCTTAAAAGCAAGATTTGATAAGAACTCATTCTACACAGAGCTATAAGAAAAATGGCTTCACTGGTCAAAATTATTTGGGATCAAATGGAATACTTAGTTTGATCTGAAACTAAATAAATCTCTTTTGGATGAATATTTAGAAACTCTTCTTTAAAAATTAAATGTAGCTTAAATTCAAAAAAGTTTGGATGAAACATCTGGAGTTTTCACTTGATTACGAACTCCATTTTTTTAATGAAAGTTATTTGTCTGAACAAGGGTTTGCAACCTTAATATGCATGTCCTAGTATTAACATTTTGTAAAAATGAACTCTAATTTCTGTGGGTTTTGTGTCATTTAAATGTCTTTTAAGTGTAATATTACTTATATCACAAAACAATCACTCTTAAGATTTCAATTAAATGCAATATCTGTAAAAGGTCTGATAGAAAGTCAAACTTTCTCTGACAGCAATTTAAAGGTTTATTCTCTTCCACAGAAAGACTATTGGATAGGAATACACTTCAGTATATCTTTAAGCATGAAAGTATTCCCAGTGTCTTTAAGATGAGTGTTATTTTCTCCCTCAAAGACACACAGGGACTTAAATGACTTTACTTGTTCAGAATCTAAACAGAGCCACTTAAACTTGTTCTATGAGATACTAAAAACCCCAAAATTTTCTTATTGACAAAATATTCTCTCAAGTACTGTGGGCAGAAGCTGGTAAAAAAGAGATCCTACATCTCCAAATAACTTCTTATTTCATAAGAACATTAAATTGCAGTGTAAGCACATTGGAGAGATTACGTTTCCTGTAAGTAAACCAAAACTGCACAGGTATTATTAATTTCTGACTTAGTCAAAAAGAAACTCAGTGAGACACTCTGTTAAGCATCATAAACACAGTATTTAGCAACCTCAATATTTTAAGGAAAAGTAATTTAATATCTGTTAACAGAAATTATATTAGACTTATATCTCCTAACTAAATAACAGATTTTCTTTTAAATTATATTAAAAGGATCTATAACCATGGTTTCACAGGCCATGGACAAAATAGCTTTTGTTGTATTTTTATAATTAATTTATCTTATTAAACGAAGTTCAAAGTAGCTGTCCCCCTTCCTTCTGCCTCCTCTTGATCTTTGAGGAATAATTTATATGCGGGTGATCATATTATGCTAAATTATATAGATCCTTCTACAGTGCCTCTTGAATTATGTGGTGCATGTTTATGATTTTTAATAAATCATTTATATTCTATCCATTCATCCAGAAACTTCCTCGCTATTTTACTATTAAAGGAAGGAGTGGAGGAGGAGAAACCACCCTTAGTATTTTCATTTTTTGGGGGAAAAAACCAGGTTTTAGGACAAAAAATTGCAAAAGTGTTTGGAAGAACAAGTGAATAGACACAAGAAATACTAAATAACTCACTCTTTATTTCCTCTGGATCCCTTTCTTTTCTTTGCATTTAGTGAGATATACAAGTGCCAATACAGAGAAGCAGCATACGACATGATCGTTGCTTTGATTTCCATTGATAGAAAAGTTGACTGCTGCTTTCCAATGTATATCAGGCATTCTGAGTGTATGTGTCAGAACAGACAGGCTTCTGCAATGAGATTCTTAAATCACAAACATGTGCAAACGTGTACCTCTGTATCTTCAAGCTAATTACTATGGAGACTAAACTCAATATTAATAGAAAGACTTTGCAAAGGTGAGAATTACAAGGATCGTTGAAGCAAACCATTGATTGTTCCTGGTTTACAGAGTAGAAACTTGTTCCACATGTGGAAAGCAGTTTAATAGAAAAAAACAGAACAGGAGAGGAGAGGAATAGACAGTAATATAGTGCATGAATTGAGAGGAAGAAGCTGAAACTAAGATAAAGAAGAAAGTGTGTTGTAAGACCTTGAGGATAAAATTGAAGTTTTGAAGTTGATACACATGTGTATACATACTCAAATGATGAAATCCATCTACTCACCTAATTAGAAATGTTGGAAGGACAAAAGATGAAAAGAATAATAGCAAGGCTAAAAAAAAGAGAGGTTTCAGTTACTCAGGAAATAATTTCAAACTTCTTCTCAGTACAAAGCACTTAGTATGTGAACACACATGTTTGCCTGTGTATGTCTTTCCGTGGGTCCAACTGCCAGTCAAAAATATCTACAAAGGGAATGTGTGACACATCAATTGGAATGTGGTCACATCAATTATTTGTATCCATTTGCATTCCCAGTAAGCAACTTTTTTCCCATCACTGTTCTTTTCCCAGGAATTAAATAAGCAAATAAATAAATATTAAAAAAGCCAAAAACCCCAAACCAAAACAAAATCCTTGTTTTTTTATTTGATTCTGTGCCAAGACACAGGGGAAAATGGTAAAAATGCTGTTCTTAGAGGCTTATGAGTTCAGTGAAGGAGATCCATACTGTGACATGTGAATATGAAATTACATTTTTTGAGACATTTTTAAAACATGATATCTTTAAACAGAGTTGAAAAGCCTTTAACTGAGAGTTATATAAGAAAGGTTCTTTGCTTACTGAATATGGACTTAACTATACTTTTTTAAACATCTAGTAAGTAGTAGCCGAAAACTGTCTTTAAAACAAACAAACAAACAAACAAAGAAACCAATCAACTAACCGCAATCAGGTTCACTAAAATGTGTGCATAAAGCTTTACCCAGAAGTAATTTAAAAAGTAAAGCACAATGTACTTCCTGCATTTGTTACTGGTTCACACTGATGGGAAGAACAGGAGCCCTGAGGTCTTGCAGGAATCTGTGTTTACAGTATAGATCTGTGTGGCACTACTGCCAAATCATTAAGCCACCTTCAAACAGAAGTCCTAGCTAAAACAGGTGTTAGCACAGTGGGTAGCGAGGAGAATAGAGGGAGTGTTGGATGCTGTAAAAGGCAAATACTTTACAACTGAAATTATGAGCGGACTACTACAGACCTCCCTACAGCTGAGCAAGGCTGATGCCAGCCATTGATTTAATGCTTGCACACACCAACCCTCACTAATTCAAAGAAGCAAGGTCATTTTAATTCACTTTGTCTGGTTTTTCTATTAAAGCAGCAAGTGCTCCCACGAAGTCTGAAAGAATGTTAAGTACTGTGGTTACATTTTAGCCTATCTGCAACAATTGGAGGACAGATTTCCTAATAGAACAGATGTTACACACAAGTCCTTTGACTTATGAAGCCATTGACATAATTACAAAATTGATTAAGTAAGGATTTGTCCACAATACACTAAGTCATGAAAATAGATTAGTTCATTCATTCTTTTTGTGATCTAAACTCCTTGTCTTTAGAATCAAAGATCCTTCTGTTTGTCATTCTGTCAGACATTTTCTTAAGAATATCTGTGGATAAATTTGATTTTCAAAAAAGAAGAGACTAATAGTACTGACAAAACTCAGGTTTCACTGTGCTTTCCTGTCTAAAGTATTACTATTCTTATTAAAGCCCCCATCTTCCCCCACAGATGAGATAGCAATCCATTGATATATGGAGTCTATACATACTTAAAGTACTACTTGAGAATGTGAGTAGGACTAAATGAAGGGAAACTTTTAAAACAATTGGAATATGTGCTGAAACCAAAATTTCTATTTTCCTATTTTATGACATGAAATCATCAGCAATGGGAGATACAGCACACCATAAATTTGGGTTTCTAAAATGTGATGCAACACTAAAAGACAACATTATAGGGATTAATCATGCACTGGTAGGATGATGGAGTGTATGACATAAAAGCATTTTTTTATCTCTGAAATATCTATGATACATGTTCTGATCTCCAGATGTGTTTAATTGCATTGTATTATCCCCCAAAAGGGGTAGATTTGTCAGCTGGACCTATAGCCACATGAGGATCAGAGAAGTCTACAAAACTAATATATTTTTGGAATCCACACAGAATTTTAACACTGAATTATTAAAAGGCTAAAAGGGAAAGACTAATTCAGTAGACTTCTTTACCTCTTGCCTCCTTATCTAGGATTTCACTTTTAGAAAACATACAAGGAAAGTTAATAAAGATGTCAAACAGGAGCAAAGGTATTTGGAGTGAATTATTACAGTATTTTCTGAACCAGATCCTGCTCTTCTTTACAGAAATTTATTATCCATGAATCCACAGATAAATGGAAATCCAGTTCATTGCATGGTTGTAAATGGTTAGCAGCAACAGAATCATGGAACAAAGAATGTAAAGCTACCTTCAAAGGCAGCAATATGGAAGTGCACAGATACCAATCACGTCATGTTTCTGATTTAGTGCCACAAATACAGTCAACATTCCTCTTTCTCCAAACTTGGGAGCACAATGGCTCATGTTGTCTCTAGATCAGTGCATATGCTTTAGTTTTATACTGTATTTGCAAGTCTGTAATGTGTCTTTTTTTGGTAGGATGTGGATAAATCACAGTTAGGACCTGTCCCAGACAATTTTAATCTTGTAGAGGAGAGCAGCTCCTCTGTAGAGCAGGTAGAGGGATATTACCTGAAATGTTAGAGGAGAAAAGATACATCCCACAAAAATATAACAACAGCCCTTGCCTCCATAACAATATAGAGAAAAAAGAATTCTCAAAAAGACCCATCAGCCTAGTTCAGGAACTTGCTTATTTTGGCTGGCAACAGAACACTGACATAAGTTTTTTAGCTACATGTTCGTATTATCTGAATATGAAAACCATGTCCCTGTAGAAAGGGATCTGAACAGTTTTTGTAGGATCTTTTTTATTATTCAAGCTGGAAAATTCAAGTTTTATATGTTGAGTCTGGCAGATTGTAATACACAGACTGCTTCTGATATATTAAGGAAGACCAAGAACAGTAGTTAGCATGACAACACCAGTCAAAATTAATGTTGCATGTGGAAAAACCTTTACGTTTTAAAGAGGGAACTCAGAAGCGGAGTCCACAAAGACATTTGTGAAGAGCCTAGTAAAGTCATCTGATTACAAGGCTCTTTCAGATGATGTAATTGCTAATAATTGCTAGTTGCTGATCACACTAGTTAAGAAGACTATTAAGACAGAGATAAACTTAACTTTTCTCCAGGAAGGAGGCATATGGAAACTTCCTCCCCAAAAAACAACTCTGCTCCCCAAACTAATTTGTGAAACCTGAAGTTTGGATACCATGGACTCACATAGACTCAGACATTGTTACAAGGGGAATTCTGCAGCAGAATTTTGATGGAAGCACTGTAAACTTCAGCAATCACTCTGCTGTAGGAAATTCAATATCAAATTTTCAAAAATGTCAGTGATTTTTAAACAAAAGAGAACAGAACTCTATGAAATTATCTGCAGATAATACACACCTGATAGCAATCTACAGCACATTTCTAGAAAACACTTTCCACAACATGTCTTTTGCCTGTCACAAACTTTTTAGTTCCTGTCTTGCAGAGCCAATGAATGGTCTGACTGTCCTTATAATTCTGCAGTCTAACACACTTAGGCTTCAGTCTTGACAGGATGCCAGTATAGTGTAAATAATTGAATATAAGAATGATAAATGCTGGAAGCTGAAATACGTCAGTGAAAAATGTCAAGCCAGTTTACCCTTTTTTTCTGTGTTATTTTCCATAAAAATTTACTAGCACCACCTATCTTCACCATTTTAAACCACATCTTTGAAAGTTTGATAGAAACCACATACAGATCAAGTACAATTAAAAAACACACTGTCCAGTTACTCAATGAACCACAGTTAGACTACAGATAATAAATCCTTTCTTTCTTCTTGAAAAATTAGACTAGACTAGACCAGACCAGACTAGAATATTTCTACAAGGATTGCTTCCCACCTTGTATTTATGGAGTTGATTATGCCTGAGTGTATATCTATTCACCTTCATCCTTACTGGAATTCATTCAGTATTTTCCAACCTATTCATTTTCCACCATCCTTTCAAATTTCAGCATACTTGAAACCCTTTCCTGCTTAGTGTTACCTGCACATTTAGGAATTGTATTCTTTACCATTTAGCTTGCTAATGAAAATACCAAGTATTATCAGACACATGGAAGATCAAATTTCCTTTTTGACATCAAACCACTGATTATGATTCTCCTGTATTATCTTTTCCAACACGTTTTATAGTTGTTTCATGGAGGCTGTATTTTTCTTTCTTGCCTATAAAATATATGACACAGTGTCAGAATGATTACCAAACAATAAAGACATGTGACATCTAGTGCTTCTATTTAGTCTAGAAGGGCTGACAATTTGTCATACTCTTAATTCAGTTTTATTCCACCATGTTTGCGTTTAAGTAATTGTCAGTTACTACTGTGTATTGCCTGTTGTCTTCTAATTATCTACAAATAGTTCAAAAATTTTCTCCAACTTTTTTCTAGAAACAGAAGTTAGGCAGAACAGGCTGTAACGCTACTGCTGTCCTTTGTGAGAAAGAAGCTATCTATCTGTTCCAAGATTACTTCAGCTAATTTTTTAAGAAACTTATGAAGAAATTCCTAAATCCAGTCAATATGAAAATTTCTCCAATTACTCTAGAAACTATCTACCATCACCACTGGTAGCACTTGCATAAGCTTCCTGATTATATTTGAATGTTTTAGCCTATAAATAATAGTGCCATCATTAGTAGTACTAAGACACAGGATTTGAGCCCCATCGACTACACAGGCATCAGGACTTCTTAGATGTTATCTGAACTTGTCTTGAACTGCAGGAATTTCTGTTTTAACTTGTTCAGCTCTGACGACAGCTAACAGCCATGTGACTATTATGTATTTGTGTGAAGTCACACTGACTACTATGTATTTGTGTGATGTCACACTTTCTGTTATTCATATATCTTTAGGATTCCAATAGCTATAGATGGATATAGAAAAAATGGTGTTTAATCATATTAAAAATACCACAAAAGAACCCTTGAGTACAGAGCAAGAACCCCTCACCGCCAAAGTCAATATTGGTCTACAAGTGAAAAATGCTGATGACTCACTGTATCGCCTCCCTGTTTCAGACCACTGTCATTAACATAAGGACCACATCATAGGCAGTAAAAGAGTGAGTGTAGGTCATGCTACACTCACTAGGAAGTGTGTGTTAGCAGTTGTAACTATCCTTATTGACACTTCTTCTGCAATGGTATTCTTGTTTTTTCTGTAAGCATCACAATGGGAAAATAGCAATTCTTTGATTAGACTGCTACAATTTCATTTTGGATAAAAATAGATTTTTGGCTTTGTGTAGAAAGTATGTTTCCTAGGCCCACAAACTGAAAAAGTTGCAGTCCAACAAATCAGTGGAGAATGCAGGTAATAAGATTTATTTTTAAATTGTTGAGAAAGTGAATACTTGTGGCATTTTTGTGAGCAGACTTCTGCCAAAGCCTTTTTTGAGCATTAGACTATGGTAATCAAAGACCAAGAATGCTGGTAAAATGTATGTGTTCATATGGTCCTTCTTTATTGATTAACATATTAAAACCTTCCCAGTTCTTCTGTTTCTATGAATATGTTTATAGAATAATTTCTTATTAGTAATATTAATCACAGATATTTCATTTTATATGTTGGCATTTCTGATTTAATCCTTACATGATAATGCTCCTGGTTGATATAACTGTACTGGATGTATCACTATGCTGACAGAATCAGATTTTGGACAGCAGAAATGGATTAATATCACTCCGTAAATATCTGATAGGTCATATGAGAAATCAAGAATAGTTTAGGACAGGCTGTGATCTATTTAAGAAACCTTGCTTATGTCCTCAAATTTTAGAATTCTCTGTTTTAAGTGGTAATGTTAAATTTTACAAAGAGTAGTACTTTATCAGTAGCAACTGGTAAAGAGCTAATCATCTTCTAGAGTAACTTGCAACCTAATCTCCAACTTGAAGGTATGTTTTCTCCTTTCCTCTGCACTTTGTAACACCAACAGACAATAAAGAGAGAAAATATTTCTGCATTAGTACATTCTGTCACTCAGTGCTTATAAATGTTATTTCTTACTGGTTACTTAATGTTAAGATAGGCAACATGGCACTTACAGGATAGAGAGAATCACAGCAATGAGACCAAGTAACCTAATTATCCCTTTCATCTCAATAAAACTCCTGTGAAATACAGAACCTGATTCTCATTTCATAGACTTCCACTGATTCTGTCAGAAACATGCATTAGTTGTAAACTAGAGTGTTCTGCAAAGATCTATTAAAAAATCTTTAATTCCACTTTAAAACAAGGCAGTTCTTACAGATTGTGCACTAGTGACTTAGACAATGTAATTACAGACTGCCTTCCCCACTGTCTTTTCTTCTTTGTTACACTTAATATTTTAAATACAGGGTTTTTTTATGGTTTTATTTAACTCCTGTGGAATATTATTGTGCTTATACAAATAAATAGTAACATAATTATCCAGAGATTTGTAATAAAATCAATAAATACATTGGAAAAAAGAGAAAAATAGAGAGAGAACAACGCTATCATTTAACTAGCAAGGCCCAAACCACACAAATAAGAATAGTTAATATTCTGAAATGTCCTTTAAATATATTTATTATTCCCACATGTTTGTGAATAAATATGCCAGTTCTTTCAAATACTGATACAGGCCTTGCAGAGTCTACTGGTTTTAATTTACAGGTATGATTAGGATTATGGAAGACAAATACTTGCTTGATGTTACTTTCTTAAACAGTCCCATTAGCTTTAAGGAGAATATTGTATATAATAAAATTAATCTTATATCTGCAAATTAGAGCAGTTTTTAAGACAAAGCATGGGGGAAGTGGTAGAAAATATATCTCTGATAACAGAGTCTATTTGCAAAAAAATACTTATAAAGCCTTCCCAGATTCTTGTTTTCAGAGATTTACAGTCTACTTTTTGGACTATCTTTAACTAAATCCAAGACATCCAAACTACCAAGGAAGAGCAAGGCACAGAAGTGGTCTTTACACATGTACAAGTACAGTTCATCCATAATGCAGAATGGAAAGCACCCATTGTGCTCAAAGGTGGTCTCTTTAACACAATGCATTCAGTGCTGGGTGTACTGAGAATGTCTTTCTTGTGTGCGTGTGTGTAAATACAACATTTAACACTTTGTCTGTAGTAGCTTTAAATCTCATTTGACTATGGCCAAAATACAGACATAATACTCCACTGCTACAAAAATGTGGCAGAATTTCCCTTCCTGGTAGTGGTGATCTGTGCCCTTTTGGTTCTTTCAGTGACATAGGGATAAGACATAGAGAAAAGAGATCCAGAAAGAGGAAAAAGGTGGTTTGGTCCATTTCAGTCTCATGAATGCAATCTGTTTTTTTCTCCTGTTCAGTTTAAGTCCTTTCTTTCTGAATATCAGCAAATATTTTATTCTCACTATGCTAAAAGTATTTATTTGTTTCATTTTTGTTTGGTTTTTTGTTATTTTGTCAAGTAAATGGCATCAGTTACTTCTACGTTGTCTATATGCTTAAAAACTTCACCTTTTGAAATGTCTCTTCTGCTGAGTGGTAATATAGTAGTAAAAACACACACCTATGTGAATAAACACACATGCTCATATATGTACAGATATGTAACTGCAGGTTCAGTCATCTGCACTGAAGACAAGTTTGTGAAAAGCTTGAGTTTATGTCAGTAACCAATAAGACTCTTACATAGACCCTTTCTATTGCTCTCAAGTTGCATAGTTCTGTGGAAAAAAGCTTTGATATCTCATATCAGTCACACAGATAACCTGAGTCAGCATGAGAGTTTAGTTTTCCCAGCTGCACATTCTCCGAAAGTTAAAGTACTGTACATCATGCATGGACTTTAGCAGCATGGTGAGATCCTCTGATACAACTTTTGAGGGTATAAAGGAACAAAAATCAATTAAATTGCCATAGGTTACCAGTGTTATATGTATATGTCACTTACAGAAATAAAATTTGCAAGGAATCTCATTTAGAAATAATTAGCAAACTAACAGCTTCTATAAAATATCAACATCTCAAATCTATTGCATGTTTCCACTGGGAATCACAAGTTGGCCATTTCTCTAGTTTCATCAAAAAACCTGTCTGCACACCTTCTATCAGTTAATATATTAAGAACTACAGTGGTGTGATTAACACCAATCCCTCTGGCACTATCTTCAATAACCATTATATTTCTATGGTGCTGAAACCTCTATCAGTCCAGAATGTTCTTGTCCTTTCCCCTTGTTCTTGACTGCATACATTAAGTGTCTTGCTTCAGCTCACAACACAAAAGCAAAGCGTGCACCCACAGACATGAAAATGGGCCATTTTTTTCTTTGGGGTGGAGAAACCACTAATTTGGTTTCCCTTGCCAGTGCCTTGAAAACACTAGAAAGTATGTTTGTACCTTCTCTACTAAAATCCTACACACATATACCTTTAAATATAAAGTACACTGATTAATATAATTTATTATTTTATAAAAGACTGTTTTGTTACTCCATGCAAATATATATATATATATCTGCTCTGCAATAGACATAATTTCATAGAAGCTCTGTAAGTAACAATAAGGCTTTGAAGTGAATCAGGCAAAATATTCATTCAGACTGGCATCCTGCCTTTTGTTTGGGTGAATGAGAAACTTAAAGACAATTAACACTGAAAGATAATTACCTTACCTAGAGGACTATTGATCTGACAGTCCTATCTTTTAGGACCATGCATCATATTTAAAATGAAATGTTTTGTCCAGCACCTACAAGCAATCAATTAATGTAAATTATCTACATTAGTAACACAAACTTTCCAAGGGAACATATTTACTTAGGTTATTTTCCCAGAAGAAAAGAAGTTTTTTGTGTTTGTATGAAATCAAACAACCAGAAAAGCAAGAGATGAATAAAGATTAAAAGTAATAGAAACCTTTTAGAAAATGGTCATCTTCCAAATGAAAAGTTGTTTATTATTTTTATTATTACACAAGGTTATCCATCTTCTCTTGATGGTCTTTTTTGTGGCATCTGATTGTCTTACAGTCATAACTGGATTCAAACTTTTTAATTATGCTTTGTGGTAAAGAATCATCACTTCCATTTCACAGAAGGGAAAACAAAACCACAAAATTAACTAGACATCCTAGATTTTCAGAAGGATTTTCTTTCAGTTTTTACTCCACTTTTAACATTTTTTCCAGTGACTAGCCCATATGAAATATTTAAACACTAAATGTAGGAAAGACTCAAACCCAAGACTCTCTCCTTCTTTCACCTGTAGGTGAAATTTGCCTTAGTCAAAAGGATGCCTAATTTATGAGCCTTGATGAGGTTTAGGTAGGAAATAAGCACTGAGTTGTCCAGCTCTAGCCAGATGCATTTGGGACAAGTAAAGAAGTTGAACTCCAGAAACCAAATAACATTTTAAGTTTGGAAATGGAATCTCCCAATTCTCAAGTGTTGTACATAAAATGTTTCTAGCTTAAGATTTTCTTCCTGATGGAAAATCTAGACTTTACTGAAAAAAGGATAGAAATAATTCAAATAATATAATTTCTGAACTAGCCAATCACTATCACTCTATTTAATTTACAGTTTATAGATAATTTTATTACTTTGGTATATATTCATAATTTCATATGATTTATTATAAACATAGTATTTATGTTTTTACATTTTTCCTCAGCATTTTAAAATCTTTACAATGTTAATCTCTTACAACAATTGTACTTTATTCATATCAAGAAAAATTATTCATGTCTTAAGGAAAATTCCTGCAAATGTAAATTAACTATATTCAGATTACATGTAATCGCTGTTAGAGAACTTTGATCAAGAATCAGCAATTGCTAGTAATCTCTCTCATGAAATGCCTAAGGAAATGTTCTCTGTTACTTCAGTTAAACATGTCTACCATTTATGCACAGTATTGTCCACATGAAAATAAATCCTAGCTGTCTGGAATCTGTGAATATTTATAGCATATAATTAATAATGAACCTCATGCCAGACAAGCAGAGCATGATGGCAAAGTACTGATGGGAAGCTGCAGGTTGTAACAAGTACTTAGGGCACCTGGCTATGAGCACAAAGGTTGAGAGTTCCATCTGTGCTTTGGAATCCTACTGCAAGTTGCTTACCCACACAGAAATATATATGTATCATTTTATTCAGGCTGGAAAGTCAAAAGCAACTAGATGTGATACTAGTCACATCATGATCTGAGTGCTTCTTGCTACAGAGACAAATGTGTCTTCAGTAGACTAGTTCAAGTACTCCATGAGATGATTATGTCTTATTCCTTGCATGAAAAATACAGTTATCTTTTCAGGTTTTTACTTCCACCCTAAGGCCTTATACAGGTACCATACAGAAATACAGTCTCCCTATTGTCTGTAATCACCTTTATTTCAAGGGAGACTAGGTTGGATTTTGTATCAAAAAGAAACCAAACTGATGCTGATATATAATCGAACATTATTTAATTGCTAAAATCAAAATTCCCAAATAAATGAGTACTGCACAGTGTATAAATCTATTAAAAACCACTTACATTAAAAAAACCCCAACCCTCTAATAATGGACACATTTTTAAATAGTTTTGAAATCAGCAGAAATAAAGTTTATTTTATCACCATGTTGAGGAAGACTTTATTGAAACATAATCCTGTTTTTTGATAATATAATTAAAGACAGATAGCAGTAAACCTTAGGATTTCAAACCTTTGTTTATACCACATTCAGAGGTACATTTTTTTCCCTTCAGAAATTATAAATGTATTTGTGGTTCAATTTAAGTTGTATTTCCTTTTTTGTGATGATACTGGGAGAAGGGGAAGGGAAAAAAATCACAATAAAATGTTCCATTTATAAAAGGTAGATGAAATAAGTGTGTTGAAAAAGAATAAAAAATGGTGTCAGTTGCTGAGAAAGCACATTGATGTGTTCTTTATACACAGTACTTCCTACTCTTTTTACAAGAGTTGCACAGACATTTCCCACTAATCAATAGTGGAGTATTGATCTAAATGATAATATGACCTCTCATCAATCAGGAGGTGTATATTATGGAACCTATATTTCTGTAAGCACATGGTTTTGGGGTTTTTTTTTTTGTTAATTATGCTATCATAAAATGTGGAGTCAAGTATTATTATCTGCAACCCTTGTGCTCTATACCGTTACTATTAAATAAGAAGAGGATTCTCTAAAAATAAACATTACAGAATGCAACCTAAATATGCCATCAAGAAACTGTGCCCTAGAGATCTTCAAAGCTCTGTCTGTGTGTAATCAAGGTCTTTGTACCAGACATCCAAGCATCCTATTAACATTCTTGTGCAGAAAAAGGAAGTTAACAGTTCATTCTCCTTTACATACTATAGTAGTCTTCTTATGTTAACTGTTTTGTAAATGAAAGCATTTTAAAAACAATTTCCATAATGGATTTATTTGTCAAGCATTTTTGTCAACATTGGTTGACTCATGATCCATGTGATGCACAGCCCCCATAAATAATGTAAGTTATGCCCCTAGCTCACTGTAATTGCACTGAAAATTGACTCTGCTGTGACTGTATATGCTATTGCATTCATAATAGAGCAACTCACAATAATTTTGTTCTAGGCAGAGCATTTGGCGGTGGCGGGGAAGAGGAAAGAAAAAGCATGTGGAAACAGACACACTCAAACAGGGACGGAGTAATTCACCAGAGGTTGTAGAAGGAAATGGGACAGAATCATGAACAGAATGGAAGTCTGCTGACTCCCACTACCTCTCGCTAACCACTACAACATGATGCCTCACACTTTTGATGGATGGGACAGTGCAAGCTATCTTAGTGAGAAACAGAACAAAGTGGGATACTATTCCTTCACCCTCTATAATTTAATTAAAAATTGTTTATTCATAATGCACCAAAACCAGGAGATAAATATTTAATGAAAGGTATTCTTAAAATATACTGAAAAGTCTTTCAGGTATTGTAAAGCTCCCTTGTTTGTTAACTTTCCTGAAAGTGTTCTCCTGAACAGTTAAGTGAGATCTGTTATGCTCAGGGGATTAGATCTATACCTGTACAACAACGCTTAGTAGCATTATAAAGAATTACCTAATGTAACAGAAGACTATATATCACAGTCTTGAAGTCTTCAGAAAAAATGAATGCTCATTAGTTTAGTTAATATTGAGGAAAGGAGCACAGAAATTAATTTAGGTAGGGAAGATGAGAAAAGGCAAAGATAGATAGATACATGAGGAGGAAACAGAGACCTTAGCCAAAACAAATGAAAAAGAAGAAAAAAAGCAAAGAGACTGAAAGACAACCTGATCAAGGAAGATGTGTGAGAAGTGATAAATAGGATGAACATGAAGAAAAAAAAAACATGATATGAAAAATAAATTGAGAACAAGGTTAAGGTTATTTAATATGTGGTCATAAACTTTTCAACTTGCTGCTGCTGCTAAATGGCATGATACAAATTTACTTTACAGTACATGTTTATAGCATTGCTTAATAATACTTGCACAATGCAAATAGTGATTGTATATAGCCACAGTATGAGACATTTCTCAGTCTCGTACTACCAACACTTTTTAGTCAGCAGCTTATTTAGAAAATGACACCAAAGTGATATGTGATTTTGTGTGATCTAGTTAGAAAACTTGATTATTGAATAAAAGATCATAAAAATTTTAACTGAAAACAAGGACTACTGAGTAAAGATAAATAAATTTTCATTGAAAGGAGGCTTTAAGTTATGGAAGAGAGAAATATTATTATATTTCATAACATAATTCTACAGCCAACCAGCCTCATGAGTACTGCTGTGACTACTTAAGACAGCGCTATTTCATTCCTTTATTTCCTTTCTCCCAGTATATCTCTATGCTACTTGTTAGTAACTAACATTTACAGATCTTTCTTTCTCCTAGTTGAGCCAGCGGCAAAACAGCAGGAGGGAAAACTTCTCTTGAGAGCATAGTCCAACAAAAAACATCATAGACAGGTAGAACTCACACCTTGTAAACTTTGTGCCACTTAGCAGTACTATGCATCATTTCTCTCCACCTTTCGGATGGGGAGCTCTCTGGCTGTATTAGATGCAATTAATAGGTGTGCCATTCTTAAAACAGTGGAGCTCTAAGAACTCTTTGAAATTTCGTAGACAACATCTGCAATACTGTGAACACAGACAGACACCAGATTTCTTTACTTTGTTTTCATGAAATTTTATGAACAATAAATTTGAAAATAAAACCCAAATTGTTAAAAGAGACAAATTAAAAAAAAAAAAAAAAGAAAGAAAAAAAAAGAAGAATGAAAAAAAAAGATTGCCTCCGGTACTTACGAACTTCTCAGCCTGAAGCCAGATTAACAAAGCTACATTGCCTGTCATTCGTATCTGCCAGCACTAAACAGTTTTAAACACATTTGGAAGCAATAAGCATAAGATGAGAAGATCTGTCCAAGCTGCCCTCAAACCCTCTCTGAGTCTTAGCGGTTCCGCTACTGCTAAATCATTTTCCATCTTGACTCTGCTTTCCAGGAAGGCAGCCCTGGAACAGTATCTAACAAGCTCCTTCCTTGTGACCTCTGAGCTACAGCTCGTTGATTGAACTGGTCTATAGCCTCCTACTTTCTTCCACCCTCCTTCCCACACAGTCTTTCAAATTACTCTAGGAAAAAGCTAAAGGAAGTTGACTGGGTGCAGTGCTGTCTGAGGGAGACTTGAACCCTAAACTGTAAAAAAGGCTTAGCAGGACTAAATTTTCATTGCAGCTTGGATGGTTCTGCAGTAAGATATAATAATTCCTGTAAGGATGTCTAGAACTGAATCTCAAACCTGCTGTTATTCCCTTGTATATTGCATTATGGTTAATCTACCTGCTCTGGAGGGGTGGTGTCAGAGACACCTCAGCAATGTTCCTGTTTGGAAGTTCCCGCTTCTGCATGAGTTTGTCTTGAAAGGAAAGAACGTGTGTGGATAAAGAGGGTGGCACTGCAAACATTGCCGACACAGGGACAAAAAGATGACATATATAAACAATGTATTGTAAATTTAAATTTGAAATTTTGAAAGCTAGCTCATCTACAGTATGAGCTGTAAAAACAGAATTTAAAGACAGCAAAACATAGGCTTAAAGCTACACATCCAAATGTGTTTAAATTCTTACTTATTTTGCACATTTGCCCATTTCCAAGTATATGTTTGTTTATATCATTTTGATTAGATCTGGCATGCTAAATACTCAGAGTTAGGTAAGATTAAGCTACATAAAAAGCGTTTTAATCTGCAGAAAGAATACAGAGACAAAAAAAAAAATTCTGCTTAGAAATGCCTTGTTTTCTCTATCTTTCTCTTTGTTAATCAGTATTCTAGTCTCCTGCATTTGGAAGAGTTTGCAAATATATCAAACCAAAGGACAAGAACAACAAAATAAAATACTGACTGTCAAGGAGATGTAAACAAATAAGTAGATTTAGTTTTATAACAGTTTGCATGTTATGAATATCAGAGCATGGTTTAGATGTGATTCAACCAGGCTTCCATGGGCTGAAGATGGTACAGGCACACAAAATTTTTCTGTGACAGTAAGAAGGCCCTGAAAGAAATCCTGAAATAACACTATTAATCCTGAAGACTTCACAAAGAGGAAGAGAGATATTTTGCTTAAATCATAAACTACCATTGATTCTCGCTGATGACAGATGCAGGCAGCAGAAACAGAGCCTCGTGTCTGCACTTAACTCTTATCCATAATTTAGTTCCAGAATGTGGGGACACCAAAAGTCCTCCCCACTTGTCCAGTGACATCAATTGAGAATCTGACATACTGAGTAGCTTGCAAAATCAGGCTACTAAATGTCTTCATGGTTTAAGATAACAGTCGAAGCCATATGCCAAGGGTAAAATGTTTCCTTATTGTGAGGCCTCACTCTGCCCTCAATCTCAGTTTTAGTTTAATTCATGGGCAAACTATCTGCATTGAATAAATGTGTGATAAATGTCTCAAGAAGAGACCATGTCAGTCTTCTAAGAGCCCAGGCACCACTATTTCCATGGATGTAATTCACTTCCAGGTGCCATGAGACAGATTTCCAGAAACCTATTTTGGTAGGAAACTTCCGGATGAGAATTTGAGAACACAGCTGTTCTTGCTGCTGGCTCAGCTGCCTGCTCTTGCATATACTCCTGTGAACCACAGGAGGCTCACGGGTGTAGTTTTTGCAGCCAATAATCCACAGACAGATTGTTGGTGTTTTTGTAGCTACAAGGCAGAAGGACCACATGTAGGGATACAACAAAGGTTGTCGTTATTTAGGCGTACATAGGATTTTTAGACTGGTAGGAGAATCTGAGCAGAATTTGCCTGCTATTTACTTTGTGTACAAGTACACTTCCTCCCTAGACTCACACAAAACAGACAGAACTCAGACAGACTCTGATCTCTACAACCCCTAACTTCCTCCTGGATCTTTTCCAGAGCACTGACCAATGCATACATTGACCACAAATGAGAAGTCTGAAAGCCTGAAGTTATATTGCACAGATCCGACTAATAAGAGGATAATAATACCCCATGTTAAAGCCACTTGTAATCATATAAAACACTTTCTTTTTCTATTTGCATCTGATACTTATGCTTAGGAACCAAGAGATTAAGCGTTATTATCTACAGAACATCTATGTCAGCCACTGACAGAGGGTCACCTATATTTACAGTTTAGATGAAATCTTGGTAAATGGCAAGATTTATAGAGATGACAAAGCTGCTACTAACTTACTCTGGACCAATATTTTGTCTTCATCTCTAGACTGGAACATTATTACTATAGAGGAGCAATAAAGATGCTTGAGTCAGAAGATGATTGAAAATCAAAATACTAAATATGTTGAATAAATAAGCTCCTTAAAAAAAGCATTAACATGTTTGAATTCTACCGTGATGAGTCAGGGAAACCTATTGATGAGCTTGATCTGCAGTTTGTCTTCATTTCAAATGTAATTTAATTACCAACAGTAATATTCTTAGAAAGAATTAATCTCAAAGTATGGGAATGTAGATATCAATCCTACTCTAACTTTTTGTTTAGAGAACCTAGAGAAAGTGCTCCTATTTCCCTGATATTTTCATAGTCGAAGTCCTGATATTTTCAGAATCTTGTTTCTTATATTTTGTGTTACCAGACAATAGCAACAACAGGAGAAAAGTATATTAAATCAGACTCACAATCAGATATTGATTAGTGTCTTAGTTATCCATTAAGGATTTAGCATGCTGACTGATGGAAAATGAGATGCAATTGCTTGATATTGATTGTAATAGGCTTTGTATCAACTTGTAATATCAGAAGAATGTGGAGTTTTTGGTCAAAATAATAAGATATGGTTTTGTCTGAACAGTATGACATGTCCCCCTAGTTACTGATGAGGGGTTTTAAGAGCATATGTTGGCAATAAAACTTTAAAATACTATAGTAACTTTACCATATAATACAAGTGTTTATTGGGTGATTTTCCACTCTTTTCCATATGTTTTTGTTAGCATCAGTCTACATGTATTTCATTTAGCACATTTACTAATAATTTTATGTACCTCAAGTTACAGATTTATGAGTGTGTGTACATGCATACATTATGTATATAGTATGCTTGCACATGCATGATTTTATGCATGCTTACAATTACTGTAATTATATACACATCATAATTCAGTAATGCATACATACATTTTCAGTCCTGTTTATTAATTATACACATACCAGTAAATAATTGAAAAAAACAAGAAAATGCAGATTGATCAATAGATCTCCCTGTCAGAGAACTACAACAAATAAAATGAAAGAAAGATGTATATGAGTCAAAAAGGAGGAAAGAAAAGGTTAAATAAATGTATGGCCCAAGCCTTTAAACCCCCTCTCCATCCAGTCCATACCAGACCATTTTTCAAAGTGTGCATTAAACTATTTTCTTAGAGAAAAATGCTTGCAAGTGTGTTATGGTTAATCATTTAAGATCTATGACGATCAAGTGATCTAAATTACACCAACTATAACAGTTTCATACTCTCCTGTTTTTAAAGTGTATCAATATTTTTAAGTAATGTAAAAAAGTTTTTACTCATTCTACAAGTCCTCCAGTTAGTTCCAATACCTAATTTCAAAGAACCTTACAGAATATGCTCTCCATTTCTGCAAAATATTTTCTGTAGCATGCCAACAACTCTTGGACAGGATTTATGTCAGCCACACAATTTCATCAAGCAGAGCTGCAGGCAAGAGTATTTGTGCTGACATAAATACCACAAAGATTTTATTATGATGTGACTCAAGGAAATATGCTTTCAAATTTCTTTTAAGCTTAAAATGTAAAATTTATTTAGGAAAAAATCACACACACACAAAAGATTAATTTCAAATGTATGTATATACCTATGCACGTATGTGTGTCTGTATGCAGTTTACCAGGAAAGTTTATACACAAAATCTGTAAATCTATATAGATGCTAAAATACTGACTCAGAGTTTGCCTGTAGATAAGCTACAGTATCCAGACTACACAGACTTCGTATACCTGTTCCCTCATCCGTAGAAATCCTGCCTTTATGCCGTGTTATGAAGTTGATTAAGCACTTGTGACCTTCTGATAAGTGTAAACATTGTTAAAAATAAATATTTATAGCTGTGAGGCACATGCTTTTTCTCTAGCTAACAGAATAATATCAGAATTAAGTTAGTAATGTAACAGTAAAAATATGTTTATTAGAATTCTGTTCAGGTAGCTTTAAAGTGAAACAGTTTTTCTACAAGAGGAGGTGAAGTATATTTCAAAGCAGTTAGTCCACAGTGAATGGCATAAAAAGGATTACATATTTTAAGACTTGAAAAAGAAATAACATTTGCAACAAGCACCCTCCGAGGCAAGGACCTCTTTTTAATGAATGTGAGTGGGAAAGATACTCTGTACATTGCTTTTTCTGTAATTTTCAGCCTCTATATTTTACACTGTGCAACTCATTTGTAACCAGTCAGAACTGTTGTTTGAGACAAAAATAGGCCAGGTATGCTGCTGGTCTATTTTAATGTAGCAATGTCTATGTTCCTATGAAATGAAGAAAGTGAAGAAAAACTTCAACATACTCTAAAATGTAACTTACACTGATGAAAATGTAACTAGCAAGTCAGTAAACTGTTTGTGAGGAGAATAAAATGGACTGAAGCTATTTAAAAATAACCACTAGTGTGACTTTGAAATGAAGAACTGGCTATACCAACAATAATAGTCACATTTTCCTTAACATCACTGGCAGTAGTAGCATATTTGCCTAACTGCATGTGGCCAAATATCCAAACCAAACTGCACATTCACACAGAGATTAGTGAAGCAAGCAGAATACTCTCCCTCATTCTTTGACTACCAACATCATCACATTTTCTTTGTGAAAGACCTCAGGTGATTTTACAGGATTTTATTGCTAACACTTTTTTTTCCCCCAACTGCTACTCAAAGAGTTAAGACAAACACCCTTTTTAAGGCACTTGGTTTAATCAAAACTAGGTGTAAAATTTCTCAGTAAATTATAAACTAATTTGTCATATTTTTTTTTTTCCCACTGCTATCAGTTAAAGTGCTTTTTAAATTTCCTTTTCTAGAAACTTCCTAGGTGAGATGTCCCAAATCACTCTATTAATCTTACCATTGATGTCATGGCCACAGGGATAATACAACAAAGGTCTCTATTCTAAAGCTATTTAGTGACATATTATTAGTGAAATCAGATCATAGTCTTGCAGTTTAGGTGAAAGAGAGACCCTTCCATTATGTCAGAGAGACACAAAATAGGAAAAATTGTGCTTTAACCAAGTGAACTACTTCTGTCTTCAGAACAGAAAAAATCTGTAAGTTTACAGGGGTTGCAGAATGTGATCCTGTAGCTGCTGAGTCTAAGTGTTCTTGGATTCAAAAGCTTATTTTGAACTGATCCAGTGAG
>NW_008825114.1:2327754-2375380 GCF_000699105.1 Pygoscelis adeliae
ATTTGAACAGCACAGATCAGCCATCACTTTTTAACACAGTTCAAAGCAGGGAAAATTCTTGTCTTGCAAATATGGGTAATTTCTGTAATAGTTGTTCTTGAGCTTTGGTCTACAAAGGAGTCTACATTTTGGTTGCTCAGAAATCAGTTTAGCAGATCTTTAAATAAGAAGTACACCACCACCTTTTAAAAACTTTGTATAAATCTACTGGCATTACTGTCTTTTTCCACTAAGGAAAGAAGAGCTATTTCCTATTTTCTGGTAGGTAACCAGACCTTTTGCCCTCTCCAAAAACACTGACCAATTCCTTACATCTGTCTCTTTAGCCTTATTCAACTATTTTTAGCACTATGTCACTCTGTTTCCTTGATTTTCTCCTAGAACTCAGTCAATAAAAATCATAAGAAATGGAAGCCTATCTTGTTCAGAAGGTGGCCTCTCTACCACTGAGCAGAGTCTGATTGTAAGACTGCTACCTGATTCTACTTGATTCTTTTTAAGAGCGGGTACTGCTCTCAATTTCTCCTCTGAAAGAAAGTTGTTCCTTTTTGTTCATATCATATACTATTACTGAGGTCAAGAGAAAGAAAAAGCGTGAAAAAATATCTATAAGCTAGAGCATATATATGGAAAGATTGGAATTCAGACTGCCCAAAACAGTCAGGAAAAGGAAGATGCTCCCCTATTCCAGGTGAAAACCCTGTTCATGGAGAACACCCCTCTTTCAGAGTTTTGTAAACAGCACTCCCCATCATTGAAACACAGTACAATTAATTACAACAATGTTCAGTATAATCAATGCTCTCTGCCTGTGAACTTATGTATTTTCAGAGCCACATTGTCTCTTTGATCTCCATAAATTCTTTTCCAAATACTTTGCAATTTTTTATTAATTATTTCTCAATTTATGCTAGCTGTTTGTCACTATCTCACTTTAATACAGCAACATCTCCACTCCACAACCAATGTTAACATTAGTATATTTGCAGATTTTTCATTCATTCATTCATTCATTCATTCATTCATTCATTCATTCATTCATTCATTCATACCTAGCTTTAGGACTCTGGATTTTGTGGAGTTATTCAAGGGACGGTTATTTCAAAATCCCTTCTGTCAGAGAAGAAGATTGAGGCTGAATGAGCAGGGTTGCCAAGCTTCTGTTACATCTTATGAGGGTACCACATTTGGAATAATTTGCTACAAATTTTCTTGTGTGCCAGATAAACTGCATTACAAAATGGTTAGTGACTTCTATTGAAATTGTTCTTAGATTTATGTTTCCAGAAAAAGCAGCTTTGTAGAGGCTGGGGAGTAGACTTTAGATGATTTAGATCTTTTTTTCACACTTGTGTATATATTTTCTGAATATTTTCCAAATTAAAATGGAATATGCTCTTTCTTCTGTGTTCTTGAAAAATTCCTTGCATGTCAAATTCCATCTCTATCTTTTTTTCCTTTTGAGAAGAAGAGAGAAGAGGAAAGGGAATATCCACCACTAAAACACCTTGAAAACTGTAGATTAAGAAAAATATGGTTTGGTTTGGTTTGGTGTAAGGTATATATTTATTTGTATGCATTTTGTTGAAAAATTCTAAGTGAAGTTGGAGACAAAACTGTTGAATTTGAAAATTTTCTAAAAAGATATTAAATTTATAGTCTGCATATAGATATATAGCCAAGAAACTTGTAAGTGCCATGGTGGATGGTAGGTTGAGGGAGGATTAGAATGTGCACTTCCTGCCTAACACTCACATCAGACACGAAAAACGTGAAATATTCCAGCGGTCTTCTGAAAAGCTAAGCAAACAGAGGCCTGCATACCTTGTGATCATTAAAAATCCATTGGCATTCCTCACAAGACTAAGCAAGGTTAGATCTGGAAAAAGTCCAATTTAGTTAATTGCATTCTGTTCACATAAGTTACTCCTGCACTCGCATGTTTTGTATTTTTGTTGTTGTTATTTTGTGGGTTGATGTTTTTTATTTATTTTTTTAATGACTGGTTCATGTGCAAAATGTATTTAAATAGCCACCATTCCATTCTCCATAGAAAGTACCTCATGAATTAATACTTTTTGGAAAGCTTTCCTACTAAACATATTGTAACATGTAATATATTTCTCTTTAAGTGAGAAATGAATGAGGTATCATATATCAGCCAAGCAGAAAGAAAGACAATATGTGAGGTCATTCAATTAGGCCATAATTTTATTAAATCATCTGGAAATTTCACATCAATAAATCATACAGCCCAGATAGTTATTTCTTTCCTAATAATTTCACCTGGTGAGAGCTGCTATCAGCCTTTGTCAAGACCCCACTGCCGTCCTACTCTTAAGGTTAAAGACACAGAGACAGATTTACTCCTTCCTTGACTGCATCTTTGTTTCTGATTTCTGCTCATTGGCTTTCATCCTCTCTTTTCATTAAGGATTTGTTTTCCCCCAAGCCTATTATGAAGGTAAATCCATCAGGGAAGTGGACAAGTTCTGCCCACAGTCCAGTGTCTGTAGTGAATACTTACCATTGGTTAATAACTGAATCCCACCCAGCCCTTGCAAACTCTAAGAGAAGAAAGATTCCCTCCCAGCCTCCAGAAAGTCTGCTGGCAAAGCTGGGTCTTGCTCTGATGCCAGTAATCAATCAGCAAGGCTGAATCTCCTGGCTAGGAGTTCATCTTTCCTCCTCCAAGGGCTTCAAAGATAGGTAATGGACTTGAACCCTGGCAGTTAACCTCTTTATCTGTTGTCCTGTCTGTCTCATCTCTCACTCTTGCTAATATGAAGAGATTCAGAAAAGAGCTTGAAAAGCCAGAATTTTTACCTTTTCTTATCAGAAGTTGTTTCATAAATATGCTACATTCAATATGATTGTGCTCCATGGAATTACGATGGATTTGCAACTAAAAGCGTAAGTTCAACTTCCTGGAATCACAAATATTTACATATTTCATAGTATGACCCATCTCAATAAAAATACAAACAAGAGCTGTGGTTCTTAGCTTTCTTTTGTGTTCACTTTTAATTAATAATTGTGTATCTATATGGATTTCACAGCAGCCAGCATATAAAGTTTAGGCAAATCTCTCAAACTGTCCAATGGGAAAGGGCTGGCTTAAACACCTTTCTTTCCAGTAAACTACTAGCAATGTGACGTCCTTTTACAACTGTATTTTGAAAGGAAAGCAAAGAGGTTATTTTCTGTATGGGCAAATTAATGAATCAATGCTCTCAGGCTGAAGAAAAAGCTCTAAGTACTGTTGGAGTTCAGATGTAAGGTACACATATAATAGATCAGCAGATGCAGGAGTGAATGGATGGAGGCACAGTCAGAAACACCTCTAGGTTTAACCAGCATATGAGGAGCTTCTCTATATCATCATTCAAGGGATGGACTATCCAAGTCCGTTCTCTCTGAACCAGAGAGATCTGTTTTTGCTCTTTGCACTCCCACCAAAATACTGGTAGCCTCTGTTTATTGTGCGAGAGATGGAGACAAGACCATCTTGTAGGTATTCAGACCCAGGCCCCTGATGATGTAAGATCATCAGGGCATAGGTTCAGACTGGATTGGAGCATCTACTGCCAGAGGTCCCCAAAACAGGATCCATCATATTTCTATAAGTATCTATATAAAAAACAGTGATGCAATGATAGGAGAGCTGCTTATTAAGCCAATATGTTCAAATACCCAGGCTGCTGACATTATTCCTTTGAGTGCACATTTTGTATTACATAATATGCCTAGCTTCCCAAGGAAATGAGGTATGTGTATTCATAGTATTTGTCTGTCTGTCTGTTTACCCATGTCTTCTGACAGCTTTCTAATGTGTTGTTTAATTTCATTTATATATGATGAAGGGATGCAAAGTTTAGAAATGTCAGGTTCCTACACGCTTCACAAAAAGTCAGGTACAGGAGTCTGACCCTATTAGCGTCTCCCTGAAGGAAAAGGCTGAAGTATAGGTTTTGCCTTCGTTAGACATAAAAGAATCCATGAAGCAACTCATGACAGTTGCTCATGAGACAATTTGATAGCAAAAAACAATAACAAAATTGATTCTGCTCCTCCTGCAATTTTTTTTTTTTTTTTTTTAAGATAATTACTCCCTTGTGTGTTTCTCCATCTCTAATTTGTAGACCTGATTAGGTAAGAGTCTTCTATCAGGTATAAACATTGTGTATTAATGTTTCTGGAACAAGTCTATAGTTCCTAAGTGAATAATGACACTATTGCTTGTCATTTATATTAGAATACAGGTTCCTTGCAAATATGCAAAGCTGTTTGACAAGATCTCTTTTTGCCAATTGCACATATATGATTATCTAAGCAAATCCATACTGGTCATTCAATTATCTTTTTCCAAAAGAAATAACCTTGTGTTGTGCATTACTATAGGACTCCCAAATGTTTCTGCAAAGATAGCACTGGGTACTTGCCATATCAGAAAGAATATCATAAACACTCACTCTTGACATTTTCATGCTTTCACTTTTCTTATATCATAAAGGACAGGTCCATCATAAAACATTTGAGGATTGTAGTATAAAATATATTAATGATGTTGTAAATCTTAGACATATTAACAAACACTGCTTTTGTTATAGGCAGCTGAATAGCACCAAGATAAAAGGAGAACAGAATAGGGGTCCTAATAGCCTAATTAATCAAAACCATGGAAAATCAAAGGAGATCACTCATAGTACAGTCACTTTGTGCCTGATCTCCTGTTTGCACATTAATATTGTAAGTGAAAGTCAGTTATGGAAGTACTCATGTTCATTGTAATCATGCATACTGAAATAATTCAGGATCAAGACAATCGTAGTAGACTTTTTCCTTCTAAATTAGTTATTTAAGTATCTTAATTTTTAGAATCATAGAATCATAGAATAGTTTGGGTTGGAAGGGACCTTTAAAGGTCATCTAGTCCACCCCCCCTGCCGTGGGCAGGGACATCTTCAACTAAATCAGGTTGCTCTATATCAGGTTGCTGTATATTTTTACATTATATTTGTACAGGCAGCCTCTGATTTATCCTCCATGAAGATCTATAAAAGAGATTTTCAAATAATCCCTTGGAAGAAGTTTGATGTCCTTACTTTCCTTCAAAACCAGTGGATACTGAATGCCATCAGAATTACTAGTAGTTTACAGAACTGGGAGGCTGCTCTCTCTTTAGAACATTTCTGGACCAGAAGTTTATAGATTAAGGTAATATGACAGAGAACAGGTCTTTCACATGATTTCACACTGAGCCAGTTTGTGTGATTTCATGAAAGGAAGTTAAGTTTAAGTTAGAACAAAACATATCACTCAAACTTCTCATATTAATTGCACTTTATTGTACGTTTTACTTTAGAAAACTTTTCTAATAACTTAAAAAACTGAAATATTTCCACTGTGTTTCGTAACATTTAAGAAGAAATCTTCCAAATTACATAATTTCAAATGAAACATATTAAATAATAGAAAAAATAGAAGTTTTTTAGGAAGAAAAAGTTGTTCTTGTAGAAAGTCCTTCACTTTTTACTTTTCATAAACCTGTTTCTGGACACAAGCTAATAATTTCCAGGATCTTTGGAATTCTCCTTTTGTCCCATCATATGAAAAATAGAGATATGAAGGAGTTAAAATAATGTTCATCAACTTTACAACATCCATACTATCTACTTTAACTATTTTAAAGCACAGCTATTTGCTTTTATTTCTCTCTAGGCCATGTTCTGATCTCAGCTAAAATTATGTCTAAGTGAAGAGAATTGGACTCCCTCCATCTCTTTCAAGCAACAACAACAACAACAACAACAAAAATACAAGTGGGGAGAGATTGGAGGGGGCTAAATTTAAAAAAAAACATTTGCTTTTTATATTAATTTCATTATGTGTCAGGGTTCTCTTCAGTGTCATTTTTTTTTTTTTTGGTATTTCTGTAAGAGTTCATTATCTGTGGGTAAGCTGTCCATGTACAAGCTAATTATAATTATAGCTGTGCTGTTTTCAAGGGCATACTTTAAATCTCTTAGTGAAGTGTTGTAAGGATTCAGTCTCAAGACCAGAATACACTTGGGATTCTGTCATATAGAAGGGAAAAGGAATTGTGATGGTTTTCTGAAACTCAGCAAATATTTAATTTTTTTTTCTGATAGTGCAATTTATGGAAAATTTGGTTTGCTGGAAACAAGTAAATGAACAAAACATTAAGATCAGAGTTCTGTTAATTGTTTATGATTCATTTAATATGTGTGACTGCACTGTATGCAAGCCAATTTTTTCTCTCATTTAAGCCATTATTATCTTAATGAATCCCATTGATTTGAACAGAATTATTATAGAACTATAGTTGTGTAACAACACATGACTTGCCCCAGTCTTATCAATGACATTATGAAAACTGCCTAAAATATCATTTGTACTTGTTTTGGCTGAGGCAAAAAAACTACTATTAAAGTCAAATCATATTAAAACCATTAACACTTGTTAAGAATCTTTCTTTCTTATGGTCTGTCTAACCATATGACTTTGAATTTTTGAAAATGTAGCTTAGGCAAAGGCAGGTTTCAACTCAATTGGACATCTGCATGATGCTTTCTCATGGGTATCATTGTCCCGTTGGGTGGTAAACTTATTTTTTAAAAATACTCAAGTACCAGGAAATGGCAAAGCACATCTTAGAAGGCTTAGTGCAGAAGTTCCTCATTTCATATGAGATCTCACATCCTTTCCTGTGAAATAATTTTCTTGATTTCTCTATGATTTTGTCATATGTTAGTCAGCAGTGCATATCTTTTTACTACACAAATGTATTCAGACAATTCCTTTTTATGCTTTCAAAATCTGTCCTGAAACAGACAAACAACCCCTTTTCTTTCTTTTCAGAATGAGCAAAGATCAAAAGTCTAAACTCAGTGTAACTTATGACAGCAAACATATTTAGTTCTGTTCAACAGCCAAAGGTATGAAATAAATGTATTAAAAGGATAGCAAAGAGCATGTATTTTCATAAACAGATATATTCTATGCACATTGTATTTTTTTTTATTTAGCGTTCCATTTTTCTATAGTGTTTTGAACCATTCACCCTCTCCAGTTGTTCTAATTATAACCATCAAATGTGATTCATGTTTAATTGGATTTTAATAGGATGGTAACTCCTTGTTTAGCAGCAAGTTTAACAGGAGTGTAATTTATTGTTGATAAAGTATGAAGTGCCAGATCCAGCTACTAAGTGCTAGAACTGCATTTAAAACCCATGTTCTGAATGGCATTAATGTTCAGAAAGTAGATACATCTAAATCAAAGTAGAGGATAGCTTTGTACATGTGTAGGATAAGCAAGAAGCTGGTATTCAAGTGTTCAATAGGTACTAATTATGAAATCCACTTTTTTGGTAAAAAAAAATGTTGTGTGTAATTTTCACATGAATTATGTATGGAACACAGAATTTCAAACTACCTTTATGCCAGCAAACACACATTCCAAAAAAGAGTATCTATCAGCCATTGAGTAACTTATGTTGTGAAATGTGTTTAAACTCAGTTGACCAAAGAAAAAACATTTGTTAAAAGAGCCATCCTAAATATAAATGATTGATGGAGAGAACTTTTAAATGGTAGCAAAGAGGCAATCAGCTATGTAGTCGTCATTATGTATAACATGATAACTATGCCTGAGGTTTCTGAGATATCAATTGGAATGAGAATGCATCTTTACCAAAACATCACAAGGGCGGAAAAAATGCAAGCAGAATGTACAGCCAAAAGCTACACCACACACACACATGACCCTGCCTGAAACCACAAAGGGAATAAAAAAAAAGGAAATAGGAGAGAAAGTTGACTGCAAAACTGAAGTTATAGGACAGACTTGCACAACAAATCAGGACAGATCTAAGTATGCAATGGAAATGTCCTAAACCTCAGAGCAAACCCTACCCATCAGGTGATCTGCATTCAAGACAGCACAACTCCAAGTGCATTTGGAATCATCTGATTGATGAAGCTGTTAAAAAGAAAATGTGAGCAATCAGGGTTCTTTTCAGCATTTAATGGGAAAATGTAAGAAATATATATAAATGAATCTAAACTGAATTAATATTTTGTTCTTTTTGCACTCAGGTAAATGAGAAATAAAAATTAAAAAAAAAAAAAAGGAAAGTTCCATTTTTATAGGAAGAAAAATTTAACATGGTTTGGAATTGAGTGATTGATGTTGGGCATTTATAGGAAGAACAAAGCAAATGAAATTCTCTTTGTGTCCAAACATTCAGTGGTGAATATCATTCACTTTCAGCATAAGAGTGTACCTTCATCTCATTTTGGAGAATGGCCCAGTCATCAAAGTACAATATTTTCTGGAATATCCGGAGTGTCTTCACTTTTGCTGTTTACACTGGGACAAGGAAGAGTACCTAGTTGCTTCATCTGTGGTGTAGCCTTACTGAAGAGCTAATTGTGCTACTCAGCATGGTGACTCTTCCAGTGTAATAAGTGGAACTGGTCTGAAGAAAAACCATTGACTCACTTTATAGTCCCCTACAGTCTAATTATTATATCATTTGAGAATTTCTGACTCAAAATTACTTTCCTAACAGATTTCTGCCTGGGATCCAATCCTAGCTCATTGGTATTCTTGGTGGAGACAAGCCATTCTTATGTATAGCTGCTAAGCCAATAGATAAAACGTTTGTAGAAATGTTTCTAAACTTTTTAAATCTGAAAATAACTAACAAATTCAGAAGTGACAGAAAGCACATTTGTAGTGAGTGATACAAATAAATAGAAAGACAATTTTCTCAGAAAACTCTTAAAATCTAGGAATTGTATTTTGCTTCTAAAATACAGTGGGTTTAGAATTTCCTAGGAAACTGAACACCTTGATTACTTTGACTTTTAATTGTACCAAAATCTAATATCAGAAGAACAACATTTTCAGTGAACCAAGCAAAAAAGAGGTCTACAACAATTATGAATCATAGAATCATAGAATCATAGAATCATTAAGGTTGGAAGAGACCTCCAAGATCATCGAGTCCAACCGTCAACCCAACACCACCATGCCCACTAAACCATGTCCCTAAGCGCCTCATCTACCCGTTTTTTAAATACTTCCAGGGATGGTGACTCAACCACTTCCCTGGGCAGCCTGTTCCAATGTTTAACTACTCTTTCAGTAAAGAAATTTTTCCTTACATCCAATCTAAACCTCCCCTGGCGCAACTTGAGGCCATTTCCTCTCGTCCTTTCGCCAGTTACTTGGGAGAAGAGACCGACACCCACCTCGCTACAACCTCCTTTCAGGTAGTTGTAGAGAGCAATGAGGTCCCCCCTCAGCCTCCTTTTCTCCAGGCTAAACAACCCCAGCTCCCCCAGCCGCTCCTCATAAGGCTTGTTCTCCAGACCCCTCACCAGCCTCGTTGCCCTTCTCTGGACACGTTCCAACATCTCAACATCCTTCTTGTAGTGAGGGGCCCAAAACTGAACACAGTATTCGAGGGGCGGCCGCACCAGTGCCGAGTACAGGGGCACTATCACTTCCCTGCTCCTGCTGGCCACACTATTGCTGATACAGGCCAGGATGCCGTTGGCCTTCTTGGCCGCCTGGGCACACTGCCGGCTCATGTTCAGCCGGCTGTCGACCAACACCCCCAGGTCCTTTTCCGCCAGGCAGCTTTCCAGCCACTCTTCCCCAAGCCTGTAGCGCTGCATGGGGTTGTTGTGGCTGAAGTGCAGGACCCGGCACTTGGCCTTGTTGAATCTCATACAGTTGGCCTTGGCCCATCGATCCAGCCTGTCCAGGTCCCTCTGTAGAGTCTTCCTGCCCTCGAGCAGATCAACACTGCCGCCCAACTTGGTGTCGTCTGCAAACTTACTGAGGGTGCACTCGATCCCCTCATCCAGATCATTGATAAAGATATTGAACAGAACTGGCCCCAATACTGAGCCCTATTGTTCTTCCCATACAAAGAATGAGATTCTTTGTACAAGATATATTTACGCATAACCATATTTGGCTGTAATTTTCAAAAGTACTCAAGGGCACTGGAGAACTGATTTCTGCAAGCACATTTGAACGTGCTATTTTAATATTTTGGAGGGGAAAAAATATATTCTTTATAGCTTCAGGAATATATGAAAACATCACAAGGGCGGAAAGATTTGGTAAAATCTTTGCCACCAGTGTATCATGCCAAGTCTGTGTTTTGGTCAAATAAATAAAAGATAAACAAAGCTTGTCAACCCCACTTCAATCATGCTTTTGCTTATATTAGCATTTCTATTAATACTGAGAACTTCCCAGTTTTTCACATCTGCTTTTATAGGGTTTCCATCATATATGTTGGAAAATATGTCTGCACTGTTATAAGCAATCAAATTCACATTTGTCTGTTAAGAATAGTAGTGTGAAATACCAGCAAACCTTGGTTATTAGCTGTTGGTTGAATTTAAACAGGTTTTCAATTGTGATTTCAGATGAGATTAAAACCACCCTTTCATTCTTGTGGTTACTTTTCACTAGCCTATGTCACTAACCTAATGGTTAAAGTAGGAGATTTTTTCAGCATGGATCACTGAACTGCTGTCTTGAAGAGATACCTTGTATTAATGGAAACTATTCTTGGCAACTTTCTACTCCTGACATCTTTTGATACACTTAGTGTGAAATGCACATTCTCTGGCTCTTTTCCTGTAGCAAGTTTTGTTTGTTCCTCTCAAATAAGATTTATATAGTGCTTTCAGTGTAAATTATCAGCGTTTATAAAGCTGAAACTGTTTCACCGTTTCTCTGGATTTGAAAGCAAAGGTCTTGGGTATCCCTTAATAACAGAAGGATCTAGAAATCACTGTTGGAGATTGCAGAATCATCTTCCATTCCTCTTACAAGTCTTTTTGATAAGAATATGAGATTAAAATTATATACTAGCCACTTCTTAAAATGTGTTCCTTCATTTCTGATACCACAATTTCATAGAAACCTCAACTATTACATCAAGATTAGTAATATTACCACAGTTGCAAACATGCTAAATGTGAATTAAGGCCATAAAAATAAGAAGAGTCTCAGACAGTGACTGCATGCTATTAGCAACATCAGAAATATAGACAAACTTTCCTGAAAGACAGTGGGAACAAAACCCACCATTTACAGCTTTTCTTTTTTTTTCAGCAACATGCTCAATGAATTTCTGGAGAGACAGAAAGTTGTATTCTTTCCACTGACTGTGTTGGCTGAAATTCATTTCATTGGCACAAAGCTGACACTGCTAGTCATTACATGGATCAGGAGAATACAACTTGGCAACATCAAAATTCACTCTTCAGTCGCCACGTACTGCTTGGATTACAGGCTGTAGCCTTCAGTGCCATCTGGAAAGGATGTGAGGGCTATATTCCCTGTTCCTAAACTGCATATTAAATCATGAATGTAGATCCTAGTCCCGACCTTTTGTAAGTGAACTCAGCTGTATATACTTCAGACACCAAGACCAGATCACTCTATTTCTAACCTCAGATTGTGTAATAAAGTCCTCTTTTTCAGACCAGATGAGGGCCAACATTTACTCACCCTGAATGGATGAACCTCCTAATGTCCTGATAGCTGTCACCACAATATCATTGTTTTGCATTGCTTTATTAAAATCTTTATATCAATTACTTGTATAATCATTCACTTCGGTTTGGAAATTTCCATAGAATGAGTAACAGTATTTCAAACCAAAAATACATCAAGTAATAACTCTGGTGTTTTTTCCCTGTGAGGCTAGATGAAAATTGAATACGTACTAATAGGAATCAGAACTGGAGAAAATTTCTCCAATTTTCTAAGTTAATTGCATGAAGTAAGTATTTTACATGTTAAAAAACAACCTTTTTACTTCTCCCTTATCTCTTCGTCTCATGTTCTTCAGTTTTCAAAAGGAACAAACTTATCTTTCCTCTCTTGACCCCAGCAGGCATATCTGCACTCTAAAGGTATAGATAGATATACAGGTATGTAAGTATATAGATAGGTAGGCATATAGGTAGGTAGGTAGGTAGGTAGGTAGGTAGGTAGGTATAGATAGATAGATAGATAGATAGATAGATAGATAGATAGATAGATAGATGAAATAAAGTAATTTTTATGTCTAACGTATGAAATAGATCAATCAATCTATCTACCTACGTAGGTATTGATAAAACATATTTACACACACATACTATTTCTTAAATGGCTTTTAGGGGGTAAGTAAGAGATTAAAGTAGCATATTCAAGCAGTGTTTTCATACAAGAAAATACAATTTACAGAGCCTTTCAGATAACAGTTCTGAGCATAAACATATTAACACCTTCATAAAGACTTGCAAAGGAGTTTGTCTCAAATTATTTTGTAAGCTATATTTTTCAAGACAGTTTTTCAGACATAATTAAATTGAAAAATAATGCAACAACAAAAAAATGACACCCTCCCCAAAACAAAAACCATACCCACAACCCAAAACAAAACAAAAAAAAAGGAAAACAATTTTTTTGTCACTCATCAAGGCACTAGGAACAGAGAAATTACTTCCAAGTGCCAGCAATGTGTAAAATTCTTAGATCACAAAAAGTAATGTTGATATTGATGGGAGTGACTTGTTGCAGACCTACCCTATGCCAGTGTCACAAAAATACTAGTTTTATCACTACAGTTAGCATTGAATCCCTATCTTATTCCCTTTGAAACAGAAGACAGAAGGAAAGATAAATCTACTCATACATCTTAATCTGCCCCGTGTAGAAAGAAACAGAGAATATACATATACATGGCTTGCTTCCTACCATAAAAAAAAAAAACAACAAACCAAAACAGCTATAAGCGTTGCCTCTGCTTAAAATAGCTAAGGAGGGAGAGTTTAGATCGAGTTGAAAGATATGGTCTCTAGAAGGGAGGCAGCCTGAGTTAATGAAATATCAAGGCCTCTTCACTCTTCTCTGGTTTCAGTCTTTCCAACATGCATTGTAGGAAAGGGAGAGCACACAAATACGGAACCTTAGGAGAGCCAGAAGAACACTACTACCTCTTTTCCGTAAACAAGCAAAGGTGGGAAAAGTACATATATTAGTTAGGGACAGTTCCATGTCAGAATAATAAGACATATTCTGTGAGGCTTTGCAGGAAATCAGCTAAGTCTGTTACTATGCAGTATTTCTATTTAGTGAACTAGAGAATTAAATGAAGCATTTGCTTATCACATTTACTTAGGACTTGAAGTTCAGAAGGACTGCAAAAAACTTGGAAAACAAAAATTTAAATTGCACTAATAAGAAAGGAAAAGCAAAAAAGAAGAGAAAGGAGAGGAAAGGAGAGCAAAAGAGAGGAGAGGAGAGGAGAGGAGAGGAGAGGAGAGGAGGGGAGGGGAGGAAAGGAAAGGAAAGGAAAGGAAAGGAAAAGGAAAGGAAAAGGAAAGGAAAGGGAAAGGAAAGGGAAAGGAAAGGGAAGGAAAGGGAAGGAAAGGGAAGGAAAGGGAAGGAAAGGGAAGGAAAGGAAAGGAAAGGAAAGGAAAAGGAAAGGAAAAGGAAAGGAAAGGGAAAGGAAAGGGAAAGGAAAGGGAAAAGAAAGGGAAAGGAAAGGGAAAGGAAAGGGAAAAGAAAGGGAAAGGAAAGGGAAAGGAAAGGGAAGGAAAGGGAAGGAAAGGGAAGGAAAGGGAAGGAAAGGAAAGGAAAGGAAAGGAAAAGGAAAGGAAAAGGAAAGGAAAGGGAAAGGAAAGGGAAAGGAAAGGGAAAAGAAAGGGAAAGGAAAGGGAAAGGAAAGGGAAAGGAAAGGGAAAAGAAAGGGAAAGGAAAGGGAAAGGAAAGGGAAAAGAAAGGGAAAGGAAAGGGAAAGGAAAGGGAAGGAAAGGGAAGGAAAGGGAAGGAAAGGGAAGGAAAGGAAAGGAAAGGAAAGGAAAGGAAAAAAGATATATTATATTAGCAATATAACCAAAAAAGGTGTAAAATTCACAAAGAAAAGGACAGGTGTCTATATTTAAAATGACAGTCAGGCCCAACTACAATTTGTTAGATAGATAGATTTGTAGTGTGGAAGACTAGAAGAATATGAATTCAACAAAGTTAGTCTGTTGAAGCAGGTCAAACCTCCTAATGAATGTACAATCCAAAAGTACAAACTAAAAGGAATACAAAGTAAAATTCTCTATTCTGCCTCCATAAGCTGAGACACTGAGTCTAATTGTGGAAGCTGCTTTACTTTAGTTATATTTTCTGATTATTTTTCTCTTCTATGCTAAATTCTCCCTTCCATCTTTGCAGGAAAACAATTTAGAAAGTTTGGGAGAGATTTTTTTGTATGTCTTTAGATGTGAAGAAGGATGATGTTTGGAGGTAACAAAGTATTTTTTATGTCCAGCATGAGTAAAATGAAACAGTATGACAGCACCAACACATGGGCAAAACACCTGAATAAGGAAAAGCTTCTAGTGGTAAAGATAGCTGAAGAAATTTTTTGCAGGGGTCATGGAGACTCCAGTTATGACTTTAAAAGTAGTTAATATAAACATTTGTCACCAGTGAAAGTAGTATAGTTGATCCTGTTTTGGGACACATGAATGTACTCAGCCTTTTTCAAACTTTGTTAGATATCCCTCCATACTGCTCCTTTATTTTTGCTAAACTTTTGTCTTTAGCTCAAAAATAAGAGAGAAGGAAATTCTTCTACAAAGACAAATACAACTACCCTACTGTCCACCTAATGGTGTTTGATTGCTGTATGCTTTCTATAAATTATTTTAAATCATTGTTACAAAGGATGGCAGGGCAACTTAATGACACAGGTGATTCTGCTTTCTGGTACACAAATGCAGTAACAGCCTCCTGTAACTCATCTCTGACTGTTCTATAGTTTTACCTAAAATATTGTATTTCTATAATACATGTCTTATCCTCATTGGCATCACTGGAAATAAAGGACAAGGTTTAATACAGGGATGGACATAGATTCTTCTGTCACATGAAATCTCCATATGTATTTGTATCCTATGGTACCTTTACTTTTTTTCTGTAACTTAAGACTCTTACAGGATTTATAATTTTTCTTAATTGGGGAATAATAAAATCTCTTGCTACCTCTGTTTAATTTCTTAAACTCAACATTTCTGTGAAATATCTGAACATAAGAAAACATCTAATACCACTGAACTATTTTCTTCACATCCTGGGAAAATATCCTTTCCATCCAAAATATCTTTCTTATTTTAATTAGGCAAAAGTTCTTCTCTAGTACATATTCATATTCAGGACTTATATTGTTATCTGAAAATCTCATATAAAAATCCTAATGCATCGTTCTAATCTTGAAGTCTAATTAAACTGTTTTTAAATATATGTTGTAGAGGTCATTTTCAGCAGGTGAAATTGCAAAAGAGATTTATATTAGAATAATTTACTTTCACATACTAGTCTTTTGGTAGATTGTAGATTTTTTGGAGGTTTGTTCATTTATGACAGGCAGAGAAAGGAGAAAAAAGAAAAAAGGAATCTGAAAAGCATCAGCTGGAAGTTATATTTTGTTGTTGTCTCATTACCACTTACATATAAAAAGATTCTTGAAGAAAATTCCTTCAGAGCATTTTCAGTTATGAGGTGATATTTTAATTTTTTTTCCCTGCTACCATTTAAACAGAGCACAGTAACTAACTTGCTTAATGCCAAAAGTTGAACCTGGAAACTTTAGATCTAATATATGATACATTCTCAATAGGGAATATGTACTTTGTTAATTTTGTAGAGAGGAAGGGAAGAAACTGCAAGCATTAAAACAGGGAAATTGCAAACATTTATATAATACTGCACTTCTCTGATTTCATTACTTAATCTAGCAAAGGTCTCTGGTTCAATTTCTCAAGTATCAAAGATTCATATTGGCAGCTCTGCACAAACACACATCATCTGAAGAGAAGAGAGATGTGTTTGTAACAGTTCATCACTGAGATATGGATACACAATAAAAAGTTATGACACATAACCCACACATTCAGAATTATGCAGAAGTTATGTGATATACCTTTCTCTTTATTTCTGTCAAAAGACAAAACACTAGGCAATTTTAAACTGTACAAAATTCAGAATGTAGAATATGTTAAGGTAGAACATTACAAACTAAAAAGAATACAACAGTTTATTTTGTATCAGCATAATTTTCTGACTACTTTAGGAAGCAGCCTGATGTCATTTCATGCTGCTCTAATGGCAAGTAGAATTTGACTGTGGAGTGTTATGTTATTAGAAGTTCCCGTTTTCTTCACACATGTAGATGAAGCACCAGAGTATTAGCAAGAGAAACACCCACAGATACATCCCTTTTCATTGGCAGGCAATGTCCATGATAAATGTCAAAGGCCAAGGAGTATGTTCTTGTAGGGAACCGGAGTGAGAAAACTGTAATTTTGTTTGCATATTTAAACAAAATGCTTGTTCCTAACCAAAGGAAGCAGAAAGATCATTCTATAGACAAAAAGTGAACTTTCTAAAAATTTTTTTTTAAAAAAAAAGAGAGTAAACTGATAGTTTCAGGCAACATTCAAGAGTCTGAAAAGACTATGTCATCATTCACCTGTATGTGTGACTTTCATTAAAAAAACTGCAGGCACTAACAGCACTGAAAGAAACTGAAGATGTTAGAGTACTGAGTGTATATAAATGCCTTGAAACAACCATATGTATGTTTCTTTCAAGGAATAATTGTCTTCTGTTGGAAGATTTCCTCAGTACAGTCCTTCTCTTTATTATTTTAAAATCATGGTTTCAAATACATGTTTCTGATATAGGTGTTTTGGGGTCAGTTCTTTGGTTTTTTTGTTTGTTTGCCGTTTGGTGGGCTTTTTTGTTCGGTTGGTTTTGGTGTTGTTCTTTTTTTGTGGGGGTGGGAGAAATATTAATAGGTGTTAAGGCCCAAATCCAGCTTTCAATTATGTCTAGGCAATTTCAGAGACCAAAATCTTGGCAAGACTTGGAAAATGAATAGTGAGACCATCATTGTTCCACTGAACAGATGAAACATATAAAGCAAGCAAAACATATCATTCTATGACAGTAGCAAACTACTAAATATCACTGCTTAGATATATTTTTAAGGAAGGGTTATTGCCTAGTGCACATTGCACCAAACTTGGAGCACAGTGCAAAAGGTAGGTTGCTCTTCTTGATGAGTTTAGACTGTCAATTCCTCCGTTATTACCTTCGGGGAAGAAAGGGTGAACCTGGTGTGACAGATCTGAAAAGTCATTTACAAATTAAATATAATGTATGACATACTTTGAGTAAGAAGGATATTGTCCTAAATCTAGCTGCACTCCGTCACCATTGTTCACAGAGTCAGTGTCCAGGAACGTGCAACAATCACAAATGCAGCCCTCAGAAAGAATTCATCCTAGGTTTTACCTTGAGTTTAGTAAAGACTGAGGTTAAAAATTGGGATCAGAGACAATGGAGGGATCAATGAACATAGCATGAAACCCAAGCAGCCTAGACTCGATCAATAATATTTATATGGTGTACCTTACCATCTTATGTGCCTTAGTTAAAAGAAACTTCCAGAAACTAGGGACACATTCAGGGTGAAAGAAGGACAGAAAATTTAATTCTCAGTTCCTTTCTTTGTTTTGAAAAAAATCTAGTGAGAGGGAAAAAAACAAAATTCATCAGCTTTTGTTTTCATAGAGGGAAAAAAACCCAAAAACATCTGATCATCTGATTAGATGGATCTCTGTGTACAGAGATACAAAATTTACATTAAAAATGATTAGTAAGCATTCCTTTCTCTACAAATGAATAAAACATCCAAACAGGGCCTGAGGGTTCTACATTTTGACGCTTCTATTTTAATTTTATCAGCTACACTGATCTGTCACAATATTCTACCCCCAAATTATTTACCTTAGGAAAAGAAAGGGAAAAATAGAAAGAAAAAAGCAAGGAAAGGAAAAAAAAAAAGGAAGAAAAGGAAGAGGAAAGGAAGAGGAAAGGAAAGGAAAGGAAAGGAAAGGAAGAGGAAAGGAAAGGAAAGGAGGAAAGGAAAGGAAAGGAAAGGAAAGGAAAGGAAAGGAAAGGAAAGGAAAGGAAAGGAAAGGAAAGGAAAGGAAAGGAAAGGAAAGGAAAGGAAAGGAAAGGAAAGGAAAGGAAAGGAAAGGAAAGGAAAGGAAAGGAAAGGAAAGGAAAGGAAAGGAAAGGAAAGGAAAGGAAAGGAAAGGAAAGGAAAGGAAAGGAAAGGAAAGGAAAGGAAAGGAAAGGAAAGGAAAGGAAAGGAAAGGAAAGGAAAGGAAAGGAAAGGAAAGGAAAGGAAAGGAAAGGAAAGGAAAGGAAAGGAAAGGAAAGGAAAGGAAAGGAAAGGAAAGGAAGAGAAAATTCTGGCTCCGCAGCAGCAAATCATGTATACTTCATTGTTTTCACCTACCTGCCTGGTGTTCAAATACCTGCTTACATACCAGATAGAGCATAAAATTATTACATTTTTTGTCTTTTAATTGGCCAAAACCACAACAGCTGTCACTTTTTGTGTGAATCAAATTTCTGCCTCAAAACTTGTTTCAGAGCATTGGCACCTTCACAGTAATAGTAGTACCATCATCTCTTTTTTTTTAATCTACTTGGCTTCCTCCTCCACACCAGTGCTTTTTCCTTTTATTGGATCTGCCACAGAAACTTGTCTGGCTATTGATTCTGTAGAGTATGCCAGTTCAGTATTGCAAGGTCACTCATAATTGCATCTAGATTGTTTTCTTTTCTTCTCCCTCCTCCCCCTTTTTTCCCCCAATCCCTCCTCCTTTCTCTAAGAAAGGCAACTGTTCTGAAAAACAGCCATGCTGGCATACTGTGAACTGGAATTTTACCAGTAATAAAATGAAATGTGATCATTGAGGGAGAGGAATGTGAAAAGAGAAATTAAGCCTCCTCTGGAGTGGTAGCTTTTTTGCAAATTAGACACTATAAAGAGAGGGGCACAGAAAGGTTATATCTTTCAGAAATAAAAGATGCCCAAACAGACTAGGTCTGTAGTAAAATAAAAGCTAAGTCAGACAGTGTTTTACAGCATCAAGGGCCTAAAATTTTCTCCCTTTGGGATTTTGTGATATCAGTGTTTTGTACTTCTCTTTCAGCTACTGACAGGGATGGCATTTGCAGCTTCATGCCCTCTAGTCACATTCACACCTAAATGACAAAGTCAGACTTTATACTTTTCTTCATTTTCTCTTCACAGTCCACAGTAACCTTACCATAGATCTGCAAAGAAGGAGAAGGGACATTTTCTTCCTTTTGCCCTCCAGTTATGTCTTGGGTTAGTAAGACAGCACACTGCAGACATACTTAATCCCAACAGAACCAGCTGGCACTTCTGTCTTTACCTTATTTATATCTTAAGTACTAGAGGAGAAATTCCTATGGTCTTCAGAATCTTAATACAGCGTGTAGGGGAAACACTGTCAGGAAAGTATGCATTGCCAGTAATCTAATGGCTCTCAGGGCAAAGAGAAAATGATGTCCAGGTGCTTTATGTTGGGGCAGTCAAACCCATGACCAGCAGAAACCTATGTGCTGGTGCAGTAAATGACTTCTGGGGTAGCGTGTATTGAGCCAATACTGCCTACTAACTTCCCAGCACAATCCGTAACTCAAGGCTTTGCCACAAGTCCAAGGTGAGCAAACTGCCATCAAAAGGCCCAAGTGGCTCCTAGGGTGAAAGGGGGTTATTGTTTTTCTTCAATTTACAGACCTGCAACAGACACATTGGTTGTGCACTACATATTTGTAGGGTTTGCTGTATGTTAACTATCCAGTTTGACATATCGTTTGTTATACTATAAAAATATGGGGTGGGGAAAACCCCTCAAAACTCCACTTACGCTACCAGAACATAATTACTCCTTTTCCTCCTTCAGCACACACCTTCATTCACTACTACCTCCTGTGGTAAAATTGTACTTGGGGAGTAGTTTTCTGCTAATCATCCAGTTCATAAAAAATACTTCTCCTTCTGCTCCATAGCAAGTGCTCAATGGTTTGGTGTGTACTGAAGTAAAGGTGCATACAAATACTATGTTGGAAGTGCCTTGTTAAGGAGTGCCATTGTAACCATAATGAAACAGGTGATAAAATGTCATATTTGGAAAAGCAGATCCTTGCTTCTAAACTTTGTGTTTATTTTCGTAATTACATTTGCTTAGTGACAGATACATGTGTTCTGACTGGTCAGTTAAGTACTTGAACCACCTGCCTCATCCTCTGAGGCAGCTAGCCAGACAACAGGTACAGTGTGGAGGTAGGAGAGCAAAAAACACTGACTAAACCCAAGATCTATAGCACAGTCCAGCAGGCAGCTGCACTTCCTTTTCTCAGGCATATCTGGATATCCAGACCTTTGCATCTTGAGTGCTGTGATCACACCAATTCTGTCATGTGGTGATACAGGAGCAACTGAAGTGAAACATATTTTTCTGGCTAAGATTTATCTCCTACATAGCAGTAAAATTTATTAACTACTGCACACTGAATTCTATAAACATGCAGACACCAGATAGCTAATCAAAATCTATATAGAACTAAAGCTTGAGTTTCATTACAGAGTAAATGTGAATCCATATTTCTGGTACACTTTTAGCTCCTTATTTTATTCCCCAAGCCAAGGATTTTATCTCAGAACTATTAGTCCTTTGCACCCAAAACCACCATCAAGTGGTTCCATCAAGTGTCATTTCTGGAAGAAATCCTCATAAAGTTGAGAAAAATAAAACGCATGCAATAGACAAGAACTGTGGCTTCTTATTTAATTTTGATCTTTTACAAAATCATAGCAAATACTGAATCTTTACAGACGAACAGCCCAGTGAATAAGAAATCAGTGGCAAGAAAGCTTAGAATAGCAGAAGGAAAGCTTACTTTAGCCCCAGATACAATCATCCTGGAATAGATGTGGTAAGAAGGAAGAACCATTACCTGCCAACCTAGAATCAGTTTCTACTTTTCAAAAACATTTTTTTTTTCCCATAATTGGCTTGACTGAGAAACTAAGTTGATAACAAATTCCTTAACTGCTCACATCTTTCCCTGTACAGCTTCCACTTCTATAACCAAGGAGTAGAATCTTGCTCTTACCTTTGCAATACTATATCCGCACAATCTCATGTAGTAATTCTTCCCATAAAAGTATTTAGAACAAGATATTCTCTCAGGATATTCAAATGAAATCTGCAATTTCAAAACCAAACATAGGTGCAGATTGCATGCATTCAAGTAGTTGAAAACACACAGAACAGTTTTGTTTATCCCCCCCGCCTTATTTTTGAAGAGGTCATGTAAAACTCAGATTAAAATTTCACATTGAACATCTTGTCATCTAGGGTATTATGAAGACAACAATCAAATTCCATAGCCTAACCTCTCTAACACAAATTCATAGAATTTAATCTGTTTCAGTTCATTGAGTTGGTTATCTTACTTTTTCACTGTGCAAAAACTGGACTAAAGATCAGCCTCTGTGAAACAGCTTTGGCTTATTGGTCATCAGACTGAATTAATATGCGGAGTTGTGTGGATTTTTTTAATTCATTATTTAATTATTAAGTGATCTGAAAAGTTTACTTGACAGAAAGACTAAGGTTTTAATTCAGTTGAAAGTTCAGGTAATTTTCTTCATTAACTTGTTCATTAAAGATATATTCAGCAGTCAGCTTCCACAGAATTATAAAATTTGATGAAAAATAGTTCCAAAATTCAGAGTAAAATAAGGATATGAGACATATAACACTTTAAAAAAAAAAAAAAAGCAAATCTACGCTATTTCAAATTTTTCATTTTAGAGTCACTTTGGCCCAGATAACATCGTTGTGAGGTATACCACTTTGGTAGGTAAGCAATAAAATACAAGAATTTAACATAAAAGTAAAAAATGTCCTGTGTCTGGTATATCACTCAAAGATCCTACATTAAACTAGTTGAAATAATTTACTTTTTTTCAGACTCTCTTGGCCTCCTGAGATATGAAGAATCCTTGATCTCATGCTCTTATCTGTATTTCATTTTTTTGCCATCATATTTTTCTAAAGTATTTCCTACTGTACTGCTGAATAGCGATCACGCTTTTCAAGGGTCCTGAAGCTTAATGCATTGCTGACAGCAAGTTGCTGCAGTATCAGGGAATTTGTAAAGGAATTCTTACAGAGTTTATCTTGGTATGTCTAAGAGAAATGGGAGTGTTTTAGCTTTGGTCTACCAGTTCAGATCCAGTCCATACCACTTACAGCCCGTAGTATCAGATGGCTCGTTGCACACTGTAAAAATCCTCTTTGTAGTAGTGAGGCCTGGAGGGTGGGTGAGATAGGGGGGAATCATTTGGTGGTAATATTGTGGATTAGAGAAGTCAAATAATTACCTAGCATAAAGTGTACTTAAAACCTCCAATTTTACCAGTAATCTCTTATGGCAACCCAAACAGTTTACTTTTGAGACTACTTGTGACCCTTATATTGAAATATTAATCCTTACTTTAGTCAGACTAACGAAAGTGCAACTCCAGGCACACTGGTATATAGGCACCATTTTGGTTGCTCCAAATCAGTTTCTAATGAGAACAGAATTTCAAATTCTTTTTTGTTATAAACTTGTAACATTTCAACCAGATATTACTGTCATGGAGGCTCACGTAATCAAATTAAGCAAGTGATAGATTAAAAAATAAACTTTATTTAAACCAAAATTGTTTGACAGAAAACTAACTAGAAATGAGGCTTATCAAAATAATTCGACAAAATCAGTAAACCACAGGCTGAGGATGGTGTACAAGGAATTAATACTGCACAGCTGGCTTTAGAAGTAAGGATCCAAAATGTGCACACTCACTCACCTGTAAGAGGAGGGCTCTCAACCTTGAGGAGTTTCCTTGGGTGGCATCCTGACCCAAGGGGAGAGTCCCCAAGTGCAGACCTGTTGCTCAGAGGAGGGCCAACTCAACTTGCCCTCCGGCGAGGTTCCATTTGTACCCTAGTCAAATCTGATCTGTGGTTAATTCTAATTGGCTGAGGGCCTTAACTTTCTTACTGCTCGCCAAAGAGTATATGTGACCATAATTACTGGCCCAAAGCGTGTACGTGACGGCCAGCACTCGCCACCTTAAAGGCACGAAAATTAAGGGTGCAAAAAGTAAGGACGCAGTGGTCTTAATGCCCCCAGTCTTTGTCAGGGTGGGCACACCTGCCACAATTACTTCTCTAGATCTGTAATAAAGTGTGAATCTTTTGGGAAGACATCCATTCTTGATTTAAAATTAATGGCATTGAAGGTTGGCACACACTTCCTAGGGATTGAATGGAACTACAAGAATTTACAAGCAGGTGAAGAGATATGGCTTTTAGAACATAATGTACTTTATTAAGAAAAGAAACATGAGGACCCTACACATGAATGACTGCTCTATTAATACTGATTACTCCTTTAAACTGATCTTAGTATACTTCTCAGAGTCTCTGAGGTTTTTCACTTTTACTACAAGGGGTCTTTCTAATTGTAACAGATATCAAGTCCCAGTGAAGTGAAAGCAGAGAGTATCACTTCTGTCAAGAAAGTATATTTCAAAATTTTCAAGACATGCCTGTGCAAACCATTTCTTTTAGCTAAATATCTATAGAACCAATACTTAAACACAAAAAGTATGCTAAAGGTTCCATCATGTATAGTGAGCATTACACTTGCAAATGATTACAACAAAATGACATTTGCATGGCTAGAGTCTTTATCGGGTTTTATTTGTTTAGAAAATCATAATTTTTGACAATGAATATATGATTTATTTTTCCAGTTCACTTGGAGAAGTAATTTGGCAAAATTCTTCAAGTTCTAAGAGTAAGATAATTTCCCAAACTTTTTTTTTCTTTTTTTTTTTTTTTAAACATATAACAGGATACCTCTATTTGTCTAAGCTTATTTTACTCTTATGGCTCTAACCATGTTATAGGACATAAGTTTGCATATGATCATTCAATTACTCTGTGTGCATTGTCACATAGCTTTTTTAATACAGAATTGGAGATATTAACGTGTTAGAAATGAAGAAATTTTATTTTCTGGCAGAGAAATCAAAGTTATAAATCCTTGTGTGAAATGTTTATTCTTTGACAGTTTTTTAGCTTGATTGTTAACTACATGAAGCTTTTGAAGAATCATGCCTTACTACAGCAAAGCTATTGTTGATATCAGTGGAAATATTGCCTGCTGATGATAAGAGAATTTGGACTACTATTTGCAACGTAGTCAAAAGTCACCATAGGTCTGTCTTGAAAATGATTCTTATGTCTTATTTTTCCAATAGTTAAATAGCTGCTATTTACACCAGTGGAATAACATATGAGCCTAAGTACTCTTGAAGGTTAAACCAAAGGTCATAACCTTATAATATACTGAGCTTTCTGGATGTACAGTAAATAAATAAAATAGCTGCCTAATCTCTTGGTTGTCACCTTAATAAATTTACTTGAGTTCTAATAAAGTCATTTGTATTGAAATAATAGTTAATTTTTGGTTCACTTATAAAGCATTAAAATCACATGCTGTGCAAACCAGAAGTCCTCCATATTTTTAGATAAAACTAAAAACTTCCATGTTTTTGTTTTAGTTTTTTGCTGCCTTTTTTTTTTCTATTTTCCACGAGAATTTTATAGTCTACAAACTCATGGAACACCATGAACAACAAAAAATCTGATTTGCTTTTGTCATTCAGAAAATCTTAACATCTTATAGAAACACGGAGGTGAAAATATTTTTTTACTATATCAGGCACTCATTAATTCCATTTTACATTTATAATGATGTATTTATTTCAATTTTAAAATTAAAAATGTTAATTATGAACCCATTTAAAAGAAGTAAAAGGTAATTATTTCTTACCATCTTATAAATAAAGATGTTTTTAAGCTAAATAGCTTATTAATTTAAAAGCTGCTACAAGTATGATTATGGCAACTATTAAGATTACTCATGGAGAATAAGTTATATAAACCTGTAACTGAAAACTTTAATGTTCATTAAAACTATGTAAGTTGGAAAAGAAAGGGTCTAAGTTCAAACACATTTTTATGTATACATGAAAATGCCAGTTCTGTCTACTATATTGTGCTGGAATTGAAAAAAAAAAAAAATCATGTTAAGGACTACCCTTTGGGTAAATCAGTGTTAAGGATTTGTAATAGCTTTGAGTCAGCTGTTAACAGCTGTGACAATAACCAAAACAGAGAGTCACTGAGAAAAAAAAAAAAGTTTGCAATTAAAAAAAAGACAATTTTGATTATCCAGTCCATCTGTTTGTCAGAGAAGGAATATTCCACATCATACTTACTCTGCATTTTTACCTATACCAGTTTTAAATATTGTAAATGATGGAACTTTAACAACTTCTGTTGCTCATTATTTCACAGATCAAGAGACAAATGATTTCATCTTCCTGTATATACTTTTACTCCTCTTTGATTATGATCATATTTTTAAAATACATAATGACAACTATTGTTGAAAAATCAATTTAGTATATGAGAAGCTGTATGGGAAAGGAGGGAGAAGTGGATTTGTGAACCTCAGTGCTCTATTCTATAAAGAAAACTTGTACTAGTCAAGACCAGAATCTGAGTTTAAAAGTCAAGTTAAAGACAGCAAATAACTTTTATTAACACAGATTAAAAAAATATTCCCTAGTAGTTTTACCCTTGATCCCATGAAAACTCTCACATTGTGGTGATGGCTTTTCTACTGACCTCTCCCTTTTTTCATCATTTTTATTCGAGAACAAAGTAAGGGTGGGGGGTGGGGCAAGAGATATGAAATTTGGTATATGTTTTAAAATATCTTTACTTGAAGAGAAAAAAAAACCTACAAATCAAAAATCTTGCAAAAGTTATCTAGAGATCTAATTATATGGATTTAAGAATGTGAAATTAAGATATTATTTGAAAAGTATTCTCAAAAAATCCAATCAAACCAGATCAGGATCAATAGGTCATTGAAACTTCTCCATACTACTGAAAATCATGTCACTCTGTGACGAACTGTGCTTCAGATTTGTTGTTTTAAAGTGTCATATCCTACAAATCAGACAGATGTGTGTGAAAGATTTGGAAAAGGCAGGTGGTTCATTGTTTTGATAAAAAAATAATTTCTTTCAGCTGTGCTTGTGTATGGTTTCTACATTGGCATTTGGTTTCTACAAATAATTAAGAAACTGGACATTTTTCCTACAATGATCTACTGGACTGCTGGTTTTTTATCAGGCACTTGCCAACTCTAAAGTGAAGTCATGGAAAAAATGATATATTTTACATGGGTTAGGATATTCAATGATAATCATGTAAATCCTAAGAGAGAGAAATGAGTCTTTGACTGTCTCTGCATTCTTAAATGCTGAATGCCTCGTAATAACAAGAGAAATACAGATTTCTAAAGGTTATTGGGAATAAGTATTAACATAGGAAAAGTTCTTTCTCCCAGCTCTTTGTCAAAATTCTGACATAAACAAAAGAGGCACATAACCAGTCATAACTTTTCAACTGATTGTTTAAACACAGAATAATTCTTATACTAACTATAATTTTAGGGCATATGGATATCATGTAAAACAGAATTTAGAAAACTGAGATTTGCATCTCTAGGATAGTTTATCTGCTTCTCTTCCTATACTACTGTCTTCTCTGTAATAATCCAAATTCCACATCTGTGCAAGTGGATCCTTCTCACAGTTCATTAAGACTGAATCACCTCTTTTTTGTGAACAAAAATTGCTGTCTGTTGATAACAATGCAAGTGAGCTAATCAGAGACATGAAAATTGAAAGCAGCCTGGGCTGCAGTGATCAAGCAGTGTTCGCAGTCCTGAGGGAAATGGGACAGGCAAAGAGTAAAGTCAGGACCCTGAATTTTAGGAAAGCAAAATTCCAGCTGTTCAAGCAGTTAGTCAATAGGACCCCCTGGGAAACTGCCTGCAGGGACAAAGGAGCACAACAGAGCTGGCAGATGTTTAAGGACCATTTCCATAGAGCGCAAGAGGTCTCAATCACCATGTGTAAGAAATCAGGAAAGGAAGGCAAGAGAACAGCATGGATGAGTCAGGACTTGCAGGTCAAACTAAAGGGCAAGAAGGAAATGCACAGGCAGTGGAAACAGGGACAGGTATCCTCAGAATAGTATAGGGAAGCTGCCCAGTTGTGTAGGGATGAGGTCAGGAAGGCCAAGGTGTGGATGGAGTTGAACTTGGCAAGGGACACAAAGAATAATAAGGGCTTCTATAGGTATGTCAGCCAGAAAAGGAAAGTTGAAGAAAGTGTAACCCCGCTGATGAAGATCACTGGCAAACTGGTAACAACAGACAATGAGAAGGCCGAGGTACTCAACAACTTTTTTGCCTCAGTCTTCACTGGCAACCTCTTCTCCCAAACCTCTCAAGTGGATGGACCTCCTGGCAGTGACTGCGGGAGCAAAGTCCCTCCTACTGTAAGAGATGATCAGGTTTGTGACCACCTGAGGAACCTGAACATACATAAGTCTATGGGACCAGATGAGATGTGTACCAGATTCCTGAGGGAATTGGCTGATGCAGTTGCCAAGCCACTCTCCATGATATTTGAAAAGTCATGGAAGTCAGGTAAAGTCCCCAGTGACTGGAAAAAGGGAAACATTGCACCCATTTTTAAAAAGGGTAGAAAAGACGACCCTGGGAACTACTGACCTGTCAGCCTGACCTCTGTGCCTGGGAAGATCATGGAACAGATCCTCCTGGAAGCTATGCTAAGGCACATGGAGGACAGGCAGGTGATTTGAGACAGCCAGCATGGCTTCACCAAGGGCAAGTCCTGCCTGACTAATCTAGTGGCCTTCTATGATGGAGTGACTACATCAGTGGACAAGGGAAGGACTACAGATGCTGTCTATCTGGACCTCTGTAACGCCTTTGACACAGTTCCTCACAACATCCTTCTCTCTAAATTAGTGAGATATGGATTTGATGGGTGGACTACTCGCTGGTTGATGAATTGGCTGGATGGTCACATCTGGAGAGTAGTGGTCAATGGCTCAATATCCAGATGGAGACTGGTGACAAGTGGTGCCCCCAGAGGTCCGTATTGGGATCTGTACTGTTTAATATCTTCATCAATGACATAGACAGCGGAATCAAGTGCACCCTCAGGAAGTTTGCAGATGACACCAAGCTGAGTGGTGTGGTCGACACGCCAGAGGGGCAGGATGCCATCCAGAGGGACCTGGACAAGCTCAAGAAGTGGGCCCATGTGAACTTCATGAGGTTCAACAAGGTCAAGTGCAAGGTCGTGCACCTGGGCCAGGGCAACCCCCAGTAGCAATACAGGCTGGGAGATGAAGGGATTGAGAGCAGCCCTGCCGAGAAGGACTTGGGGGTACTGGTGGATGAAAAGCTGGACATGAGCCAGCAATGTGTGCTCGCAGCCCCCTGGGCTGCATCAAAAGAAGCATGGCCAGCAGGTCGAGGGAGGTGATTCTGCCCCTCTACTCTGCTCTGGTGAGACCCCACCTGGAGTCCTGCATCCAGCTCTGGAGTTCTCAGTACAGAAAAGACATGGACATGTTGGAGAAGGTCCAGAGGAGGGCTACACCTCTGGTGGAAGGAACACCTCTGGAACTGGAACACCTCTCCTATGGGGAAAGGCTGAGAGAGTTGGGTTTTTTTAGCCTGGAGAAGAGAAGGCTTCGGGGAGACCTTATTGCAGCCTTTCAGTATTTAAAGGGGGCTTATGAGAAAGACAGGAACAGACTTTTTGGTAGAGCCCGTAGCAATAGGGGTAATGGTTTTAAACTGAAAGAGGGTAGAGTCAGACCAGATAGAAGGAAGAAATTTTTTAACAATTAGAGTGGTGAGAGACTGGAACAGGTTCCCCAGAGAGGTTGTAGATGCCCTTTCCCTGGAGACATTCAGGGTCAGCTTGAACAGGGCTCTGAGCAACCTGATCTAGTTGAAGATGTCCCGGCTCATTGCAGGACGGCTGGACTATATGACCTTTAACGGTCTCTTCTAACCCAATCTATTCTATGATTCCATAATTCTGTTCTATGACAAATTGCATTCCAACAGTTGGAAACTACAGCTCAGGCTCACTGCAAGAAGGACTTACACAAAATGCCCCATGTTTTATCAGCGTTTTGTTTATTTTTTTAAAGTCAAAAATTCAGTCTTTGTAGTATGTCTCAGGGTACTCCTTGAAGCAAGTTCCCAGATTTTTTTAGAAAAAGGTGAGCCCTATGGCTCACTGTACTCAAAAAATGGGCCTTCAAAGTTAAATCCCATATTTGTTTTATGGTCTGTCCAGATAGTAAAAAAAATGTTCTGGTGCTGAGAGGCACTTACAATATAAAGGAATAATGAGTGTCCTGATACAGGTAGTCTTTAAAAACAAACAAACAAACAAACATACAAAACCCCACCAAAAAACCTGCCTATTTTTGTTTAAGCTAGAATAAAGTGATGAGTAGCCTGCTTTAAGCGAACCAGAATTAATACACACTTCATAAAGGTACACTTGTCAGATTTTCCTGGAATCTATGCTAGGTCATGGAAGAAGATGAGTTAAATAAAAATAACAAGTACTGACACCTAGTCTAAAATTCCCAGACTTTCTGAGTTATTTATTTTTTGATTACTGTTGTCTCCACAATCTTTGCCAATAAGCTGTGTATCTGAATAGTCTGATACAAGCCAATACAGATATCTACATGATGGCCATCTTAAAATTCAGTTTCAGCTGTCCAGAATATCAATAGACCTATTTCTATAACATTTAACAAGTGCAAGGATTTAAGCTTCCTCTAAAGTTGGTTGGAATTTACCACATCTTTGTTAGAAACTGAACATTCATGCACATTTCATATTAGAATGTGAATTTCAAGAAAAGTCAACAATTTCAAGTCAAGATCCTTGGGTATGGTGGAGTTTCTGATGTGACCATGTAAGAAAGGAAACGCTGGCTGTAAGAAAAATGTATAAAAGTTAAGTATTATCTTAAAGTTCTATTAAAAAAAAAAAAAAAGAAAGAAAAGAAAAGCTGGAGAGTTCCCTAGGGTGCAGGGAACACAATTTTCCATCCTGCATTACAGCCTGTCATCTAAAGAAGGCATTAACAAATCCTTACTTAGGTTGTTAAACTGTGCAGGTAGTCACCTAAAAATGTCTTACATCATTGCTGAAGTAATATTCTTACTGTTTACTTACAATAGCGAAGATAATTGTCATTTTCTTGCAATAAAAGGACCATCATCTGCATAACATTTCACAGTCTTAAGCAAAATGGATTCTGGAAAAGAGTTACAAAAGGGACTTGATTTTCTGCAGTTTACGTATGGACTCATTAATATAAGATCAGCAAGGCAGACACACATTCATATCTCTAAACCAACATCTTGCCCAGCACACCCTAATGACACTTGATCTATCCTTTATCCATGAGTAAAACCAATGATCTTCTTACACATCCATGTTCTCTGACTTTATGTTCTCAGTGGATAAAAATAATCATGTGCTATACAAAAATGTGTGTCTTTCCTTTTCCTCTGAACCAGAATCTTTTGCTCCACTGTAGAATAACTGTGAGCAAAGAAACACAGTGCTAGCATCAGACTTGACTTTCTATTCAAAAGCTAGTAGTTGCATTACTTTGAAAACTGATGCCTCTGTCCATTTCTATTTCACTGTCCCCATGTGTTTTCATATAAACCATTGCTCTTGATTTCTGCATTTTACATATCATACACCAGACATGTTTGCTTCTAACAGAAAAAAAGGTTTCTGTAGAGAGGAGGTACATTTTTCATTGCATGATAAGAAGAGGTTAGGAGGAGTCCAAACTACTGTTTCAAAAGGCTTGTTGTTACTCCTAAAAATATGTGATTATAACTATATATATATATGCTTATGAATAAAGATGAGGAAATTAGACATCACTGTGGTGGGAATATTTGGAAGACTGTTAAACTAGGCCAGTGTAAGGTTTAAAACTAAACTTTACTGGACTACCACATTAACAGCGTCCTTGGTACTAATAGTTTGTTCTTACACACTACCAATCATGATCACTACAGCAATGAGTTTTTAATGATCATATTCTACATCAGCTAGTTCACAACACCATATAACTGAGATCATCTGGTTTACTGATGTGGTGATTGATGGTCTTAGATATCAAGAATGAGGCTATCATGTGCTGCAAGATGCCTAAGTGATGTTACTTTCCAAGGCTGCAGCAGGTGTTTTATCCTCCTGGTCTTCTGTTTTTCTTCCTCACTTTGCTGCTGATTATTTTCTTAGAGAAAAAAAAACAAACTTTTTTTCCCTGCTTATGAGGCTATGTTTTTCAATGACCTGCAATTAATTATCAGTGAATTGTTTATGGTCAACGGTTTTCAAAACGTGCCTATATTATCAAGGTCTTTGCTACTATCTTCCATTTAAACTATATACCATAGAGTCATAGAATCATAGGATGGTTTAGGCTGGAAGGGACCTTTAAAGATCATCTAGTTCCAACACCCCTGCCATGCGCAGGGACATGTTTCACTAGATTCGGTTGCTCAAAGCACCGTCCAACCTGACCTTGAACACTTCCAATGGTGGAGCATCCACAACTTGTCTAGCCACTTGTCCCAATGTCTCACCACCCTTTTCATAAAAACTTTCATCATAAGGTCCAATTTAAATCTACCATTTTTCAGTTTAAAACTGTCACCCTTTTTCCTGTCACTACAGGCCCTGCTGAAAAGTCTCTCTCTATGTCTATTTTATAACTCCCCTTTATATATTGAAAGGCCGCAATAAAGGTGTCCTTGGAGCCTTCTCTTCTCAAGGTTGAACAGCCTCAACTCTCACAGCTTTTCTTCACAGGAGAGGTATGCCAGCCCTCTGATTGTTTTTGCAGCCTCCTCTGGACCTGCTCCAGCAGGTCCATGTCTTTCTTGTACTGGGGACACCAGAGCTGGATACAGCACTCCAGGTGGGGTCTCATAAGAGCAGAGTAGAGGGGCAGAATTACTTCCCTTGACCATGCTTTTTTTATGATATGATTGGCTTTCTGGGCTGCAAGTGCACGTTGCCAGTTTTTCATCCTCTAGTATCCCTAGGTCCTTCTCTGCAGGGCTGCTCTCAGCCTGTATTGATATTGGGTACTGCCCCAACCCAGGTCCAGGACCTTGCACTTGGCCTTGTTGACCTTCATGAGGTTCTCATAGGCCCAATCCTCAAGCCTGTAATATCAATAATATTGCTGTAATATCATATTAATAATATTGCCTGTAATATCGTTTCAAGCCCTCATTCACCTAGCATGTTCTTAGAACAAGTCGATAACAAGCCTGAGAGGACGGGACTGGGTCCCTGCACAACTAGCATAGGGCACAGCTAACATTATACCTGTAGCCTGCTACTGGCAATGACAACACAACTGTTACTATTACTGTGCCATTGAGTACAAAAATGTTTACACAGTTATGCAACATTAGTGTACTTAAGATTGGTTTCAGAAAAATGTAGTAGTAAACCCTGCTTCATAATGCTTTTACTTTTATGTGTGCAACAGGTCTTTATTTTTACAAGCTGTTGTTAGCTATACTCCTAATTCAGACATAGGGTGTACTTTTAGGATGCATATGACATATTGTTTCAGACAGCAAGCATTCTCACAATCCAGGGTAAGCATATTAATGTGCTACATTTATTAACGTCTTACAGTGGGTATGTATAACAGGAGCTGCATATTTTTAATATGGGATTGAATGAAATAGGTGAGCAGTTCCCAAACTCAGAAGTTTTTCCACCTCCTTTTCTGTACACCACTGAAGCATCCTTGGGAGATGTGTAGACTAAGAAGAGGAAGAATTGGCTGAGATGGATTACTAGGCAGTCAGAACTAACAGAAAATAAAAGAAGGAAAACTGTCATGAAAGAGCACAGTTCTAAGGCTGTTAGCAAGATCAGAGTCTCAGAAGGTAAAGGTGAGTTTAAAATTTAACGCAGCAAGGTTAAAGGAGGAATTCAGAAAAGATGACACCATCAGAATGACACAAACTAATAGTTTGGGTGGGCGCAAAACCAGTAGTGTCACAGAAGATAGATATTGTCTCAGTCAGCCCCGTTCATGGCAAGGTATCTCAGAGAACTAACTTACTTTATACTCTAGAATATGTAGAGTATTAAGCAACTCTTATTAAGAGATCTTCTGTTACTGTGAGATTCGGGTCTTTTTAAAATCTATGACTAATATTTGCATGATGTAAAGGCCTAATGCAATCAACCACCTTTGGGTGGGAGACTGTATGAAGTTTATACTCAAAGATATTAAAACAGACAATAAAGGCAATACAGAAAAAGGGGAAACTGCAAGCAGTGTGGTTAGCAAAGGTCAGGGCAGTAAAATTAAATGTTGGCAGGCAATGCTTTCTTACTCTAGTATTAGAAGTCCTTTGTGTTATTCCCAGAGCCTGCTGCTGGAATATGGAGAGATCTTGGGTAAGACTCTTATTCTCAATAAGCACTGTACTCCTCATTCAAAGGCAAGGAAAAAGTTAAGCATCTTTCTCAAATGCAACGGACACATCTGCCTCCTAAAAACTAATCACAGAGAAATGATCGGTGAGGCAAACAGGAAGGCGTAGTGACATTTTCTCTCTTTCAATCAGTTTTAAAGACTCCCTTTCTAACCATACACAGCTGGCTGATTAGCAGATATGATTTGAAACTCAGTTTTGACAGATATATGCAGCTACATGGGGGCACTAAAGCCGACCTAGCACTCTTCAAACACTAGTTGTTTTTGTTTTAGGATGCAAAGCAAGTAATTGTTGGAAAAAGTTATTTTAACAGTACAGTTAAAGTACAGTTTACTTTCATAATACACAATCTTTTACAAGAAAGAGCAGGGTAGCTCATTAATCTAGAAAGAAGGGATATCCAAGAGACAACAGCTCATTTAAATGACAGTTTTCAGCCCTCATGCTGCATTTTTTCCCCTTTTCCAACACATTCTATTCATTTTCAGTGGTTGTAAACTGTAGACAAAAGAGGAAGAGACTGGAAAAGATAGATAATACACTCTAGGATAAGCCAAGAAAATGTGCAATTGTGTTAAGCAGCTTTATTTTGTTAGCTCATGGGAGATGGAGGAAGAGAGTGGGTATGAAATACAAGATAGCCTGAAACCGTTTATTTCAGAGATCATCACGCTAGTGACCTCTGTCTGTACTGGTTGTAATGCCAGCATTCAGCATATTTTTGTAAAACCATGTGAAAATTTATTAACAAACTGTTTGAAGTGCAGAGCATGTTGTATACAGCCATTCACCATGCTACATTACATTAATTGTTTTGGTACCATTACCAAGTAAGGAAAAACAAAACCAACAACACAAACCAAAGCAAATAAGCAAACAAAAACCCTAGAAATACAAGCAAGCCAAGTTATACTGGATTGTGACTGTCACTTTCGACCATTATGAGAACATAACAGCTTTAAACTTTATGAGAGACAGATTTTGGAAGACTGCTAAATGCAAGTTACTATTTAAACTGCTTCAGAAGTGATGTCTTTCATAATAATTTCAGCATTTTTTTTCCTCTCAATACTTTGAGTCTTTGTTAGCGGAAAACTTCATGCTGGAGTTTTAACTCTATTATCACTTGTCTTATAGCAACACTGTTTTGTTTTTCTTAGGCAACCTTTGTACCAGCAACCACAGGAATGTAATTTATTTTTATTTTAATTACATTTCATTCAATTTAAAATTATTCGGGGGGTGTTTGATCCAAAATCTGTATAAATAATCAAGGGAAATATTTGTACTAATTTGAATAACATTAGGATCAGGTCATAAGAGAGCTGTAGGCTTAAGCATCAAAAATTCCTCTTTGCTACTGTGGTTATCAGTAACAGCTCTTACATCTGAAGAGTCAGCACAGTTTGCCATTGTACAGCTAACCTCTGCTTTACTACTTACAACTAAATTCAGCGCCACGTATTATGCTTTGGGCATACACACTGGCAAATACAGAAGAAAATGTTTAGCTAACACATGAACTAGACATCTGTGATATTTTGGTATGTTTGTGTCTTCTTTCTAGACAACTACCACAAAATTAAAAGGCAATATCATGATTATAACTTGTGCTAATAGGAGCACTGCAAGGCTCAGCAAGTATCTGAGATCATTTCAGCTTATATTGAAAGAGCTGTGAAATGGAAAAAATATATCTATCCCACACTTAAAAAGATTTAGGCAATGATTTTCTAACATTGCCAATACTTGCTACATGCACAGGATGTTCAGCTACTGCCAGACTTGCTCAACAAACTTACAAAAGTTTAAGATGAGATAAATCTGTCCAATTTGTAACACCTCTAGTGCAAGATCACTGAAAGCTGCATTAAAAGAACACTCATTTGAATTTGTTCTAGTAAAAGAAATCCAAACATGTTGGCAAATACACTGAAAATTTATTTTCTGCTATCTCCCAGAATTGGCACTATCATTTTTTTCTTTTTTCTTTTAAAGGATATATTAACAATATTCCACATGTGGAAAAGGCAGAAGAAAATAATTCAGACATTATTTTACTTTTGTCTAGGTATCTTAATACAGGAGTAACAACATCATTATAAAAGGATCTGAATTTACAAAGCACAATAAAGAACAGGGCAAAAACCAACCGACCAAACAAAACCCCTAAACAACCACTTTCCGTTCTGGTAAATATTTTTTTTGTTATTACTAGTAAGAGGCCACAAGCTCTGTATTGGCCTGGTAGTGTAGGGTCTCAGGTCCTGGCTGGACTGGCCATGGCCCCTGTCTTGTTTTAGCTTGCTTTAAAAGGAGGATAGCAACTTGTTGTCACCTTATCCCTCCTCCCTTGTCCTTCCTGAGACAATCTGAATTGTTATCCTTGGGACCCGGAGAGTCATTGGAAAGGTGAGCCAAGCACAGAGTCAAGGGGTAGAAAGTGTGAAGTTTCTGTATGACAATGTTAACTGTTATTAATGAGATTTTTATGTCTTACTGAGATAATTTTGGATGATATTTTGCTGTTGAAACATTAATGTGACTAACAGCATGCTCTTGGTTCCATGTATACAGTTTGTTCCCTTTTGTCAAAACAAGGTTCTCAGTGTAAGAACTGATCTTCTCTGTCATAGGAAAAAAAAAGAAAAAAATACAGTGTTCAAACTAATCATTTGTATTAGCAAGTCACACTTACCCTTGGTTTAATAGTACTCATGAAATTATGGCCTTCTATGTCTAATTAATCAGCTCATGCATCAACTTCAAAATTATTTAAAATCTTCTACCAGAGCACTATCACTTTGTGGACTTTGCAACATTCCTGTTTGCCTTTGCAGAATTGCATTAAATGGTGAGAATAACTGATCCAAATTTAAAAAGTTCAACTGGTGTTTTTTTCTCTTATTTGAGTTGTGTACTGAACAGTAGAATAACAGAAAAAATCAGTAACTTATCTGTTGTCCTCTAGGTCTTTGGTCTGCAATCACAGAGGTAGAAAAAAGAAACAGAATCCCATTTGACTCTCAGGGGAACTATTTGGCTTCTACAAAGCTGCTGCTGCTGCACCTTGACTCTTGCTGATAGTAGAACTAGCTAATTTTTAGTGGGTAATTAGGTGATGTGTCTGAGTCACAAATGCTTGTAAGAACAACTACAGAATATACATCACTTCTTGATAGGGGGTTGGGTAGAAAAATTGGAGACTAAACTTACACAAATGAAAAGCAATCCTCAAAATGCTGTTCATTTTATGGATCAGAGGAAAAAATATATGCACAGACAGTTAAAACTGGAGACCAATAATTTCCATTAAGCATACGTAACAGAGAAGTTTGTGGATTTCCCAGTCACAGACAAGTTTTCATCTGTTACTCCTCCTTGGTAACTGTAGATTATTAACACTGTTGCTGAGCATTGATGATTGTTCATAACTGGAATGTGTTGTTAACCTGACTGTGGGTTGTACCAGTGCTTAGAGCTAATGTGTTCTCAAAACACCACAGTATGAACGCAGCGGGTACAAAGTAAAAGCAATAATAAAAAATTGAACAGGCCTTAAGTGCTATGATTATTGCTGTGGTCTAGTTTTTATCTGCCCTTTGGAAAGTCTGTTTCTTGAATATCCTTTGTTAGAAAGTATTGATAGCTATATTAGCCTCACATTTTCTTTCCTGGCAGCAGAATACAAGAACATGCTGGAGGAGGGAGGAAGTATTCTAGGTATTTACAGGCTTCAGGTGATTTTTGAACAAGACAAAAAGGAAAAACCTTTTAATCTACAGAAATATATCAGAAAATATTAATCTAATTTGGTAATTTTATTGCATCCTTAAAAGTACTGATAGGGCTTCTGTAATGGGTAAGTACTTATTTGTAGTAAATAAATTAGGAAGCACACTGGATCAGCCTTTTCTCTTTACTTGCATCAAAATATTCAGTAGAGGAATAGTCTTGCAACGAAGTTTTAGACCAAAAAGAAACCACTAAGTTACTTTAGCGAAACAAAAATAGCAGACCCCAGTCCAAGAAAGGAGAGAAGGGAGATAGAACAATCTCTTGACTGAGATATGTACTGAATAGCACAAGAGCCAAGTGGGGGAAAGGAGCGAACAGGACCCCATGAAATTCAGCAAGGATGAGGCCAAAGTCTGAACCAGGAAGGCAGAGCCCTGCAGGGGTGCAGGCTGGAGCTGGTGGGACCAGGGAGCATCTCTGGGGCATGGCCATGGGCTCTGGTGGGCAGCAACCTGAGCAGGGGCCAGCCATGCACCTAGGTAGCAACTAGGGCCAACTAGGGCCAACTGGGGAGGCATCAGCTGGATTGTCGGGGATTCCTCTTTAATCAGCAGTTATTAGACCACATTTGTACACTGCATAGTTTTGGACACCCACACCTCAATACAGGTGTGTACATCAACATTATTTTCATATATGGTAGAATTTAATTTTCTTCTTACTGAGGGCAGCAGGACACAGCTTTTGAGGAACTGAATTCACAATGTTTTTACAGTTAAGTAGCAGCATGTAGTCTATTCAAACTTTAGTCAATGAAACATTAAGCTTTAATGTTCCCCTAGGGTTCTTTTTCAAGCTCTAGTTTTAAGAGAACATGACACTCAACAATCGAGCTGCCTTGCTTTGATCAAGCCTGATCCTTCTCTCAAACACACACACACACACACACACACACACACACACCCCCCACCATAGGATATGGAAGTCTGAATGTATAATGTATGTATTTGTATGTAAATGTATGTATTTAGTAGAGATAGTCATAGATGACTTCGTAGGTTCTATTTCCCAGTAGAACCAAATATATATATATATTTTTAATGTATGTAGATCTTTCTTCTCAAAGTACTCATCTAGAGGTAAGAGAATAATGATAGACAAAGAAATGCAGTATGGATAACATATCCCTTTCTATGCAAATATACACTAAATTTAATTTTCTTCTTACTGAGGGCAGCAGGACACAGCTTTTGAGGAACTGAATTCACAATGTTTTTACAGTTAAGTAGCAGCATGTAGTCTATTCAAACTTTAGTCAATGAAACATTAAGCTTTAATGTTCCCCTAGGGTTCTTTTTCAAGCTCTAGTTTTAAGAGAACATGACACTCAACAATCGAGCTGCCTTGCTTTGATCAAGCCTGATCCTTCTCTCAAACACACACACACACACACACACACACACACACACCCCCCACCATAGGATATGGAAGTCTGAATGTATAATGTATGTATTTGTATGTAAATGTATGTATTTAGTAGAGATAGTCATAGATGACTTCGTAGGTTCTATTTCCCAGTAGAACCAAATATATATATATATTTTTAATGTATGTAGATCTTTCTTCTCAAAGTACTCATCTAGAGGTAAGAGAATAATGATAGACAAAGAAATGCAGTATGGATAACATATCCCTTTCTATGCAAATATACACTAATTCAGGGAAAATGTTAGCTGGAAGTCAGCAGTAAGTTTTGTCTTTTGATGATTCCAGCCTTCTGAGGCTGGAATACCAGAAATTCAGTCAAATTAGAAAAAGTGCAGCAAAAGGTTTTCTTACTACAGACCAGGGACCCAAATGCAATGACTCAAATAAGAATTACAGATTTGGTGACTGTATCTTTGCATTCACCTGGCTTCCAGTGCCAAACATGTAGAATATAACAGTAAAAGAAAAGAAGGGAAAATATCTGTATTACATTTACAAACAGAATTTTAGGCATATAAGATAAAATAGAAATGAGAGCCCTAATGAAAACTTCTGACAAACCCTTTTCCAATGTAGTAGTTCCTTCTGCCTCTGCTTACTCCTGCACTTCCTGGCCATATGACAGCTATGAGATTGCCACAGTGTTTGCAACAGTGTCAAAGAGCAATCAGTTAATGATCACTTAGTGCATCACAAGACATAAGTCTTTAACATCACTAGTAAAAAGCCTTAGGTTTTATACTGACCTGGCAGTGCAGGGTCTCAGGACCTGGCTGGGCTGGCCTTGGCCCCTGTCTTGTTTTAGTTTGCCTTAACAAGTATCTGGTGGCCATTGCTAAACATGTTGGAGATGTAGCTCTGTAAGCAGTGCTGTATCTGGACAAGACCTGAGTATCCCAGGGAGGCCCAGTGTGACCAGCAACTCCCCTTACATGCCCAAATGTGGGAGGAGGTGATTGTACACCTTCCAGGCTTCGGCTGGGAAGCAATGAGAAGGAAACATTCTGTGACATGGAAATGCAAAGAAACAAATTTCAGTCTATCTGGGACCAAGAGGAACCCCCAGAATATACACCATAGTTCTCCCACTGAAGATCTCAGGAGACTGGAACTTGTTGTTGCCCTATCCCTCCTGCCCTGTCCTTCTATAGGAAATCTGAACTGTTAGCCTTAGGACTTGGAGGGTTGTTGGAAGGGTGAGCCCAACACCAGACTCAAGGGGTAGAAAGCATGAATTTTCTGTATGATGATGTTAAATGTGTTATTGATTAGACTTTTTTGTTTTACTGAGATAACTTTGGATAGTATCGTGCTGTTGAAACATTAATTTGACTAATAGCATAGTCTTCGTTCTGTGTATACAGTTCCTTTTTGCCCATGACAAGGTTTTGAGTGTAACATTAAATTCCAATGTCTTGTCCCTAAACGTCACACAAAACATACTCCCAGGCATAATTATATTGATAGTTGTATGTGAGGTGTTCAGAATGACCAACATTTGTAAACCACTTGGCCAATTATTTGGCTCAAAAGTTGACAGAGAAATGAAGTTTTTCTTGGGTAAAATGTTGGGAAACAATAATGAACCAAGTAGAGCATGCATATATAAACTTAATACTCCAGAAAAAAAAACCCAAAAACAAACCAAACCAAAACAAACGTACCAAAGTTTAAAAGAATATCAAGCATATGATAGATTGAAACAGAAATTAACTCCTTGACTGGGCTTACAATGAAAAAAAAACCCACAACCGTATTTTACTATGTAAAGGACATCAATAGAATTTTACCATTTTTAAAGGTATTTGTATGCATCTGCTGTCAAGGAAGTACATAGATACAGACAAACTGTGCGTGTAATTGAGCATGATAATTTCCTTGTTTTAGGGAGACAGATGTTTATTCTATTTCTATGACTGGAGAAATTATTCTCAGTTGTTATCAGAATAGGAAAACCTTTTTCTCTGCCCCCCCCCCCCCTTTTTTTCCTCCCCCCCCCCCCCCTTCTTTCATTTAAATGTTTCAACTTATTTATCAAATACATTCTTATCTTTGGTATCATAAGTTATATTTTAGTAATAATAAAATAGCTCATAGAGTAGGTCTGTTTCTTTTTTTAAATTATTATTACCCCTACTACTTCAAAGAAGCCCCATATATAAGCAGATGTAGAACTCAGAGAAACATGTATGTAACACTTTGTAGGCCCTTTTTTGGAAAAGTAAGTCTTGAACATCTAGAGTAATCTTACCACAATGAAAAGGTTCTTCTTTAGCATTTATTAAATCCCATGAGAGTAGTCTATTATTACAGTTCTAAAAAGTATCTGAAGCAACTCTGATCACTTAATTCAAGCTTTTTAATTCTATCTTTTAAATACTTCTGTCTCCATTGGAAGTCAAAGTTATAAAAGGATCAACGAAGCAGGGCTTGGCTGTTTATTTAACCCTATTCTAACCTAAGTATAGCAAGGTAGATTATTTACCAATATGAATGAGTATTAAAAAGATATAATTGACTTTTCTACTTCTTGATAAAATGAAAAGTGGTTTCAAATAAACTCTCAAAATTCTGGTCATGAAAATGTACTTTGAGAGTAGACATCAAAAATAAGAGACATTAAAAAAAACCCTACAGGTGAAAAAGAAAACATTTTGCCATCTTATTCCATAACCTTACTCCAGGTTTCCTTAGCTCTGCAAAACATATTGCTGTGTTTGTAAGCCCATGTCCCCTAATTCCCATTAGTTACTATTACAATTGTTTGTACTTCAATTATTTATGAAAAACTTCCCCACAAAACATTTGGCCTTGATGAGGAGAGTCATTTTACTTTCAGCTTGAAAAGTAACCACTCATGTCTGTGCAATTAAAGCACAGTGTTTCAGTTTAACATCTCTAACACAAGAGGACACTAAATGTGCCTCTTTCATTAGGGATCAAAAGTAAACTACAGCAATAAAGAGGAAAGCAATTTCAACAGTGCTGTTACAGTAGCAGCTGTGCTGTTATCACAGACACATAGCATGCGGGACCTATAGCAGTAAGCTCTATGGTGCTGGGTGAAAACAGAATGAGTGAGAAATGGCACCTGAGCAATAATTGGTTTTGCACTTCTTAGGCTCACTACTACATTGTACTTGGCCTCCTTTGGAAAGATCTCCCCTTTTTTTTTTTTTTTTTGCCAGGTTTTGTTGTTGTTGTTAAGTTTTAATGTAACATCTGACAATTCATCAGTGCTATCTACCTCTTCAGCACTATGCATACAGCTTGAAAAAATAGATATTCTGGTTATTTAGCATTGCTTCAAATAACACCATATTATACTTTTTTCTATACATTAGCAAAAATAGCTGATCTGTCATAACAAACATATTCTGCTCATTGGTGTTTTGAGTAATCTTGAGGTCGACCTCATAATGTGGATTCCCTTCCACTTTCTCTGCTAACCAAACCCCTGTAGAAAAGCCTGAGAGAGTTAACTTTAAGAATACATGATTTTTCATCTTATACCATTTCAAGATACAGGTCCAGTACTTTCAAGCAAATATTTCATCAATAACTTAATTTGGAAACAAAATCTTTTAATTTCATCACAATTTCTACTTCCCATTTATTATAATATTTATGACCAGAGATATATTTTTTTCACATCTCTTCAGGGAAGAATAGCTTAAAAAACAGAGCCAGTGGTCCACAGACATAAAAGTGCACCGATGATCTCTGGAGCCTACCAGACAAGCATCTATCTTATAAAAGTTTAGGTCCATAGAAGTGTAATAATACCAATATTAATGTGTTTTTTTTTGTGAAAAATGGAATCTTGGCCCATGACTGCCTCGGGGAGCACAATTTCAAGAGTGTTGCACAGAATGAGGGAGTATAAAATGTGTTCCTGAAGGTGACTCAGGGACTTCTTTAAAAATAAGGCAGTATCCTGACAATGGAAATAATATTCGAGATGTTGAATCAGCCTATTTTTCACTTGCCCCACCTTTTTACTTTCAAGAATGTACCACTTACTCTTGCCTCTTAGATACTTGAGGATTTATAGAAACTCAAGTCTGTGAGCCTTTACTCCAGTCAGACTTCCTCTCGCAAGTTACACAAGATCTGATTTGATTTAGTAGAAAGTGTAAACTTTAACAGAGAAAAATTTCTGCATATTAGGCTTCCAAAAAAAGTAGATTTTTTTTTAAAAGGTTGTATCAGTATGAAAGAAAAAATTCTTTCCCTCAAACCCTACTGAGTAGGTTTATTGAGTACTTTAGTTTATGAACAGTGAATTTTAGTAAAAGTTATAAAGTAAATTGAGCCTATATGTAGTATCCAGTATTCGAGTACTCTGGATTATTCTTTAGCTGGATGTTATTTGATCCCTTAGAAGTAGCTTACTTTGGGTATGGTAGCAACAAAGACCAGAAAACTATGAAGGATTCCTGTATGATAATCAGAAATATCACCTATAAAGCTGAGACTTCATTTCCCTTCTTGGAACACGGAATTTGTTTAAAAATGGAAGAACTTCTGCAGAATGAAAAGCGACTTGCTAAAGTATGAAATAATGTCTGGTGTTTGAGAATATTCTTCTGAAAGGTAGGAAACCATCTAGTAAATGGTGATGTAAGATTAGTCACTATGGATGAATAGATGGTTTTATAATCCAGATTTAAAACACCCAACCTTTTGATGGCTACTAGTTCATTTTACTACCGGATTCTTCCTTGAAAATTGATTAACTAATTTCCCTTCCAGAATTCAGAAGCACCTTTTAGGATTCAACTTAGGACAAGATCTCTTTAATCACTTTTCTGCCAGATCTTGGAACCTAGTTTATCTTAAAAATCTGTAGAATTACTGGTGAGGCCAAGCATGAGGCAAGGCTATAAGAACAAGAATATCGGGATGTTCTGCAATGTACACACAAGGTCTATATTATGTTTTAGATGTTTTATTAAGTTCTAAAAGTCTTGAAATATTAATGTGTCTGCTTCTTATTGCTAGGACATCTTTATAAAAGAAGCGGATTACTGAAGAGTCTAGCTGTTTTCCTTTTTTAAAATTTTTATTCAAAACTCTACACTTCTGCAGAAACTTCATTTAACTCCTTCTTAAATTCAATTAAAAACAAAGTACTGTAGAGTCCTATACCTTTTGTTTTGCCTATACAGTCATTTCTGTGTTCTGTTATGGAAACTAACAAGCATCAAACGTTTCAAACACTTCCTCACAGCAACACCTGCAGTCTGTAAATTAAAGACATGAAGTTCTCAGGAGTATTTTTAATAATGCTTTGGTTATTCTATTTCATCCTATGCTTTAGTTTTCAAGGTTGTGTAGAAACAGCAAATGACCCAAGAAATGAGAATTTAGGTCAATCAAGTTTATACTTGGCAGATCTCTAAGATTTAGTGTGCCAAAAATTACAAAATAAAATATAGATAAGAATTAAATTAAATTAAAGCAAAGATATTGAAATATCAGATAACTAAGGAATTAATGGATTCAGTGTACACTTCCAGCACATTATATAGCTTGAAAAGTTCCCAAGCTATTTCCAAGTCTATGTCTTATGTTTTTAAATGAACTGAAGAGCTCATGACACTTTGGACATTTAAGCTACTTTTAAGGAAGGAATATAAGCTTCTGTATAACTGTGGTTTGTTTTTTTTTTTCTTTTTTTCTGAAGCAGACAAAACTTTGAAATTACATAAAAAAAAATCTGTCAAATTCACCTCTGGTTTCAAAATTGTCAGAGCTATAATCATTATAGCAGAAACAGTAAGGTTATGCTTTACCCTAATTAACAACAACCTTTCTCAAGAGTCTTGGTAAAACAAGATGAACTGGTTTTAGCCTTCATCATCTTAAGAGCAAATTGGACCTCATCCCAAACAGAGTTTGATCATGCAAATGTCAAACCTAAAAAAATTCAAGTAACTTGTTTCAGTGGAATGTTTTGGAAAGCTTTTATATGGAGGAACAAGTTTCTAATTTTGAAATGTTAAAACTGCATTTTTAAAGATCTTACACTCAACACCTGAGAGGCATTATGCCTTAGAAGGTGAACTGCAAAGATAGAGGTATCCAAAAAAGAAAGTAGTTAGCCAATATTAAATCTTAGTCAAAGTCAATCTAAAACTAATTGATCATGCCAAAAGCTTCTGGAAAATCTACAGTATTTTTACCTTGGTGATGTTTAGGGAAGGTAGAGAGAAGCCTGGCTTACCAGAAATTTAGGTATTTAAGTGTACTTCTGAAACACTCCTGAAACCTTCCCTTTATCTGCTTTACCCCTTTTCTGGGCAGTATTTGGAAGTAAAATTTCCCAGGCATTAGAATGGTACATTTGTTCAACACTATCCCAGTTGTCTGAGAGGTGAGAACCTCATGCCTAAAATGAACTGAAACCTACCCAAGACTTCTAAGTCCCACAGTGTTCTGGAGCCAATAACATTGTCACAGTACACCTAACACGTGTTAACAACCAAATGTCATTCAAACATCACACAGTTCTCGAGTATATTTTTAGATAGCTGGACAAGGAAATCATTGTGTCTCCCTTTTATCTAAGACACCAGACTTCATCTGGTGGTTAAAGTACATTAGAGGTAAGCTTCTGTGCCCATCTGAGTGCCTTAACCAAATGAAGTCATGTTCACTCCTATATGTATACTATGCTTGCCTTAAAGAATCTCAGATTTTTTTACAAGCAGTAGCACAATTTCAAAGAAAAAATTGGAGCATGTCTCTGACCAGGTAAGGCTGCAATGATTTATTAAAATTTTCTACATGTTCACTGTGGGAGGCCACGTGACTGGGTTTCTAATCAGTTTAGCTGATTTTACACTCATTCTGATGGTTGCCAATGCGACAACTGAGTATTCTGACTTTGTGTTCAATAGCAGCAACTGGAGATACATGAGATCTTTTTCACCCTTTTCAACTTCAATATTTCTAGAGAAATTGACTCACCACATATGAATGGATCAATTTTTACATGGGTAACTATAATTTATAGAGATGGACAATCATCTTAAACAAGAGTGAAATGTTATATTGTCTGTGTTGCCTATTACAGTAAAGATTTTGTCCAGATATCTTGGGTTTTTTTGGCTGGAAAAAAAGGTATAGGTATTTATTTTCAGGATGATGTCAAGTGGACAGAGCATTTATGTGGCTAAGCTATAAGTCAGTTTCTTACATGGTGTTTTCTCTACCAGCTTGCTTTAGGTGGTTCATTCCTCTAGATCACATCTGGAGAGGCAGTTGATCAGTGGACTCATACAGTTATAAGACTCATATAGCAATATGGGAGACACTGCGACACCTCAAATTTGGTGAGTTTGGAACTTAAGCCCTTTATGGATTGCTACTATATGGTCACACAAAAAACAAACCTTCTCAGCTGTTGAGCCTTAATACTGCATTTTTTTAATTAATATACTTGATTTATTTATTTATTTATTTATTTATTTATTTTAAAGGAGGGAATTCTACATTCCTAGTGCCTATGGGGCCATCAGGGCCATCCTATGGCCAGCAATGCCATAGGATGTCAGTTGTGAGATCCACCACAGCCCTGCCCTGCCCAGCCATGGGCCCCACTGGCCTCGGCCTATCCCAGTCCCCAGGCAAGCGCCCAATGATCTCGGCTGGGATTGTTGCTGGTTGCCCCCTAGTCTGCCCTATGCCCTGGCTGGTCAGGTCCTGCCCCGCCACCCTCCCTTCTGGGGAGCTCCCTCCATTTCCAGGCCCTGGCACCATGACAGATTTCTAGGTTTATTACCTTTTATTGTCATTACTAAGGATCTGTTCTCTGTTTCCTAAGAGCTTTCCCAGTTAAGTCCTAGAACTGTTGGGTTTTTTTCCTTTCATTTGTTTTCTGCAATATTTTCAATGAAAATTCCTCTGATAATCTCGAATGATATGCCAATACTGACAAAAGATTTGTAAAGAAAATTTTCCCTCACAGAATATTTCAAATGCAAGCCATGTGAACAAGGTACACACTACTCAAAGCAAGTAGTGTGTATAGTGTATACGTAAGAATGGTATAAATCAATAGCTGGATAAACAGCAAATATTTTATTTACGCATTCAATCTGGTAGCCAGCAAAATACCACATTGGTAGAAGCGACATGTTCTTTGACTCCAAAATAGATTGGAAGCTCATGTGAAAAGTAAACTATACATTTTTCAATTCTCAAAAGGCAAAACAAACAGTAGGTAAGAACCCAACCCAAAGCACTAAAACATTAAGTTTCTTGTATGTCAGACCTAGAAACACAATGAGATTTTTTCATTGGTATTCGCCTTAATTCCAAACAAATTTCAGTGGATTGGTGTGGAAGGAGGTAGAGGGAAAGGTCCTAAAGAAAAGTGAAATGTCCAGTAATAACTTAAAATAATAAAATCACATATATGTTAGGGAACAATTATGTTTTACATAAATTAGCAAGAGAAGGGAAGGGACAAAACATGAACATGTTTTTAAGTCATGAAAAACCCGTTGGAAAGTTTTTCCTTTATAATTCAAAATTACCAGAGCAGTAAGAGTTCTGCTGGCCTTGATAAATGAAAATAGTAAGATACTGAATCCATTTTATTCTGATGTAAATTGATAGAAGGGAAAAACCAAACCATTTCTCCCCTACACACCCCACTCCAAAATAACAACAAAAAAAGAGAAGTAAGCATAGTAAAAAGGAGACATTGAAAGTGCAGACAATATTCCTGAAATTGAAATGCATATCAATTAATTGGGTCCCACTTCAATGTCACTTAACAGTACTTAAGACCAAAACCTCAGATGTTGTCAACTGCTCCAATAAATAGCTTCATCTTT
>NW_008825114.1:2375417-2386626 GCF_000699105.1 Pygoscelis adeliae
TATAAAATATAAAGAAACAGTGTAAGACAGCACTGGGAGGAGGAGAGAGTGTGAAGAAATGTCTTATATCCATCCTAATTTTGAAATCATTGTACATCATAATACAGCAAAGAGTTACCTGAGAATCCAGGTAACCATGATTTACAGTAAAAAGTGTAATTAGCTGTCCTGGTTTTGGCCGAGATAGAGTTAATTTCCTTCCTAGTAGCTGGTACAGTGCTGTGTTTTGGATTTAGGATGAGAATAATGTTGATAACACACCGATGTTTCAGTTGTTACTAGGTAGTGCTTACACTAGTCAAGGGCTTTTCAGCTTCCCATGCTCTACTGACTGAGAAGGCTGGCGGTGCACAAGAAACTGGGAGGGGGCACAGCCAGGACAGCTGACCCAAACTGGCCAAAGGGACATTCCATACCATGTGACGTCATGCTCAGTACCTAAACTGGGGAAAGCTGGGCAGGGGGGCCGCTGCTCGGGGGCTGGCTGGGCATCAGTCAGTGGGTGGTGAGCAATTGCACTGTGCGTCACTTGCTTTCTGTATTATTATTATTATTATTATTATTATTATTATTATTATTATTGTTGTTGGTGTTGTTGTTATATTTTATTTTATTTTATTTTATTTTATTTTATTTCAATTATTAAACTGTTTTTATCTCAACCCATGAGTTTTCTCACTTTTAATCTTCCGATTCTCTCCCCCATCCCACCGGAGGGGGCAGGGAGAGTGAGCGAGGGGCTGTGTCGTGCTCAGTTGCCGGCTGAGGTTAAACCACAACATTGGCAAATATTACAAATAAAAAACATTTATAAGAAATTTCTCTAATCAGAATTTATCTGGTTTTGAATTAATGAATAAATATTCATTTTGCTTAAAATCAACATATTCCTTGAGAAAGAGCTTTAATTTCTAATTATATTTCATAATCTGATTAAATAAAAAACTGCTGCCAAGTCTGCCTATATAAATTCTCAACAGTTTCATGTGTTTTTGTTATTGGTACTGATGGAAGTAGGGGAAGCAAGATATTTTTGCCCAGCAAAGGCATGTAGACAAAGTCAATATCAAATTACTCTCAGAGAAAGTAATATTTTAAAGGTTTATTTGTTATAGCTTAATTATTCTTGACAATGCTCAATTACTCTCTATAAAGAATTCAGAGAAGAAGATTTTAGGGAAATAACATTTATATCTAAACACCACTACAAGATGATTGTATTTATTGCATTGGTCCAAGAGGTGATTCTTTGAATGAATTGTAGCAACTGAGGGTAAATTCAGAAAGGAAATGCAAAATAAGTTGATGACTAAAAGGTAACAAAGTATATGCAATCATAAGGAGGAAAAACATGACTTTGAAGTGTTTTGAAGATATTTCTATACAGGTGAATTTTTAGACATGTATCCCTTTTGATGAGCTGTTTTAAATTCTTTCAGTGTAAAAAATCAGGCAAAAGGAAACACAGAGTATGGCTGTAAGGAACTGGACCTGAACACCCCATACACTACCAGCTTTGTATCTCGTGCAAACATGGTATGTCATGAGTGTGTTTGTACTCAATGTTAACTTCATTGTGGCAAATTTTGGTATGCAAATTTTGGTAAGCTGTTTCAAAGCAACTTTTTTAATACCAAAATTTGCTTTGTATTTCCTGGAAATTTTCAGCAGAACTATTCACTGATTTGACACAAAATCACAAGTAGGTTTTTTCCTACTTGTTCTGAAACTTTATATATCAGCAATAGAAGTAAAAACAAATCCAGAAAATGGTCAGCTCTTTTAACAGCAGCAGTAGATAATTTCAGTCCTTACCCTTACTTAATCATCTGTGAAATGGAGTATATGGAAATCTGGCTTATTACGTGCAAATAATTTTTTTGCCTACCTCTATATAAACTTAACCTCCTATTCCATTCATATGTACCCTTTAGCAGACCTGTTCCCTACTAGCGAAAAAATCAGCATAATAGACACTAGCACCACTGTCCAGTGAAAACCAAATTACTCCTTTATATTTAGAGAGATTTCCTATTAATTTCACTGAGAAGATTGTCAGATAACACCACTTTAACTACAAACCCACTTCACTTTCTAGCTAATAAACCAGACAATTCATAGTTTAGAATACATTTATGCCAGGTTTACAGTTATTTTTTTTAAATCCTATGCAGTTAAGTTTTCAAATCCTGTAGGCACTAAGGAAAATAGGATAGTTCATCATAATTCTGTTCTTGAAGCAGAGATTGCAGTCGACAATGACAACATGATGAAGAGGCACATTATATCTTTAATAAATAGTCTAGGTTCTTAAGTGGCAGAAACATTTCTACAAAATGTCACTATCATCTCTTTTAGTACATTTTGATGAATTATAACTATTTCTGAAGAGAAGTCACTATGTGAAGTTGTATTTAAAATTTATCTTATCATTCCGTAGCATTATTCTTAAATAACTATGTCCACCATTTAGTAGGTGCCAAAATACCTGATTAGTGTTCAAGATCAAAACTGTCACGTGATAAAGACGGATCAGACTTTTTTTATATATACATTTGCTTCAAAAAAACCCAGACTGAACACATTATGCCATTGACTGGATCTATTCATGATGGAAAGTGCTGCTTACTTTCAACAAGAGGTCAGAATTACATGGGATTATTAATAGGATTATATTTAACCACTTACTATTCTCTGATGCTTACAGTGACAAAAAGCAATTACGAATAGCATATTCAACTACTGAAAAAGTGATGATAAAGCTAATCTATCATTAGCAACATGCATTTTGTCTTTGGGCATTACTGGATTGCATAAGTTTTCACTGATTTTCTACCATTTATTCTAAACAATTAAATCATAGCATATTAGTGCCAGAGATGAACATTATTATCTATTGTTCAAGTAAGTCTATAAATGGATGGATTTTACCCTTGAAGTTTCATTCAACATGTAAAGTACTTCTCCACACTCATTTCACTAATGTTAAACCACATCTGTAAAAAAGGCAAGATTTTTAACACAAACAATTCTGCCCCTTGTGCCCCCAATTCTTCATGTCTAAGTAGTGATGAAAAAAATGTTAATTGAAACAGAATTCTTTGGGTTCGTTCTCTCATTTTGGGTCACAGCTAGATTTGATAGTAGATTTGCAAAACTAGGAGGAGATTATCATTAGTCCTTTGGGGACTAAAGAAGAAAGCAAAATGTTTGATAACTCTCTATTGTTCTTGGTTGGTTTGGCTTGATTTTTTCCACAGGCATGAATTAAATCTCATTAGTGAGATAGTTTTATCTTAACCTTACTCCAAGTCTGAAAAGCTACTGTATCATAGAATCATAGAATCATAGAATCATTAAGGTTGGAAGAGACCTCTAAGATCATTGAGTCCAACCATCAACCCAACACCACCATGCCCACTAAACCATGTCCCCAAGTGTCACATCTACACATCTTTTAAATACCTCCAGGGATGGTGACTCAACCACTTCCCTGGGCAGCCTCTTCCAATGTTTAACCACTCTTTCAGTAAAGAAATTTTTCCTCACGTCCAATCTAAACCTCCCCTGGCGCAACTTGAGGCCATTTCCTCTCGTCCTATCACTAGTTACTTGGGAGAAGAGACCAACACCCACCTCACTACAACCTCCTTTCAGGTAGTTGTAGAGCACGATGAGGTCTCCCCTCAGCCTCCTTTTCTCCAGGCTAAACAACCCCAGTTCCCTAGCCGCTCCTCAAAAGACTTGTTCTCCAGACCCTTCACCAGCTTCATTGCCCTTCTCTGGACACACTCTAACACCTCGACATCCTTCTTGTAGTGAGGGGCCCAAAACTGAACACAGTATTTGAGGTGCGGCCTCACCAGTGCCGAGTACAGGGGCACGATCACTTCCCTAAAGTGATTGTGAACAAACACTAACTCTGAAGCTGATCCCTATCAGCTTCAGAGTTTTCTTACAAGACATTGAATTGATGTATGTAAGAGAAACTACTAATATGTCTTTCATTGTAAGACAGACAGAACACAAAGAATAAATGGCAAAGGTTGTAAATGTAAAAGGATGGAGCAATTGGCCATATTGGACATGTCTTCTGGACAAATAAGCTGATTCATAGCCCTGTGGAGGACTATGGAAATTTATCCACTTACTTTAGCAAGTTTCAGATTTTTTTGATTAACAAATTGAGAATTTTCTAGTGCACTTGTTGCACTAAATAGAAGTCATCATTTTTTTCAGGGATGAAGCATATGAAATCTAGGGTGGGTAAGGTGACTCAGCTACTACTTATATATTTCTTTACTTTACAGACTGTTAGGGAGTGGTAGAGTCTCTTGGATGACATCTCCTCTGACCTTCAAGTAACTGCAGTACAGCTGAGGTCGGTGTTGATGGGCCAAAAAGTTCTTCTAAACTTAAATGCTACAATAAATCACATAGGAATAGGCATAGTATACCAGATCTGCGGTTCATTGAATCCATTATCTTGTCTCAGTGGCCTGCAATAGTGGTTTCAGAGGAGGAGCAGCAAGATACACCATTTATTTCTCAGAAGTGTAGGTTGTAAAAGCTGGCTTTTACTCTGTCTTCCCAAAAGCATTCTCCCTGGCATTTTGAGAGACTGGATAAAGTGCCTGGCACATGGACAAGATCTGTAAAATCTCATCGGACTTTATTCGTACTTTGCAATTAAGGTGTAACTAAGCTGCTTTTGGTCAAATGCTGATATTGAGATGAGCTCTTCACAGATGACAATACCTAATGAATTATTTTTTTTCTTTTACTATTAATAGAATTTTGGAACAGTTAAGAAAGAAGATGTTACGGTTGAAACAGAAGGTTGGGAGATAAACTGCTTTTGGATGCTCTGAAGACTTCTTACATAACTTTAGACAAAACACTGTCTCAGTGTTTTTCTCATGTATGCAGAGTTTGAAATTTAGTTTAAGTAAGTCAGACAAATTCCCACATGACTTGCTTTCTAACAAATGTAAACTTCTGGAGATCTGCATTTTAATCGTGGAAAGTACCGTTCTCATTACACAGCCAATACAACCATGAGAAGAAATGTGGACTCTTTTCTGTAAGCAGCTATGAACAGATTTCCCATCCTAGTTTCAATTTGAAAATCTTTAGTACCAATGGAGGTGGGGGACCCAGCAACAGAGTTTGACTTCCAAAACCCAGACAGCATTTGAAAGGCTGAAAGCAGCTAGGGAGTGGAAGAAAACTTAATAAAATTAATCTGAGAGCCATTGTAAGGTTCCAAGTTGGCCTGTCATTCTCACTTCTTACACTGTTATTTCTTAGACTACAGCTGTACCTCGAGTTTTTGTATTCCATAACATAATACAATTTTCTGACATAAGAGAGTGAATACTTTGCCTAGCAATTGCACAAGGAACACTTTTGAAGAAATACTTACAGCAGAAGAGTTTACAGAATTTGTTACATTTTTTTCCTTGAGCGCCACATGCCTTTTCTCTCTCCACTGTAGATTTATTGGTATATTAAAAAGAAATAAACAAAGACTAGGCAATGCATTTGTTGGACTCATGCCCTTTCATGGTCTAACTTTGTTACAAGACTGATAATTATACAATTGTTCCTTTTGTTTCATTCAGAATATTTAGGGCAATAGCTATAATTGTGAGGAATTTGAACATTGGTTGCTGCTCCAGCACTTCATTCTAGGTTAATGGTATCTGGTGGTAACAACATGCTTTGCAGTCTTTTCTATCCACTTCCAATAAAAAAAAAAAAAAAAGAAAAAAAAGAAGCCTATTTCCACACATGTGACTGTCAGCAACTTGTCCAAACCTCTTAGTTTTATTTCTGTACAGATCACTGCTGACTACTTTTCAACACTTTGAGAGTTGGTGCCTAATTCCAGCTATTGCCAGTTTTCCTTATCTCCTGTGTCACATATTATTTTCACTGTTGAAATGCAGTCTTTTGGACTGGAGAGAGATAATTCATAATTTAGCACCAAACAGTGAGAAATATTTACCAGAGGGTTTTTTTTCTTGTTTTCTTTTTTGTTGTTTTTTCTTTTTTTTTTTTTTTTTTTTGTAAAGTTTTATGATTCTCCAACACTTTCTACAAAACATGACAGAACTGTGAGTCACACATGTAGGAAGGAATAACTCAGGCACCTGTTTTCACCTGGCCCCATTGCCTGGACCAATAATTTATTCTTTCGTGATGGACATAGTACTAAAGTATTGATCCACTTCCAATTCCATTTTAGGCAAGATGGCATTTCGTTACCCTTGGAACCTACCTATTGCCAGACATTAAATTTACCCACCAGAATTCTTTAAAACACCATCAGGTCTTCCTTAAAGTGACCTACCGAGTTATGTTTAGATGGAAAGTTTGAGATAACTTTTTATTTTGCCATTATTGCTTTTGGTTTTTTTTTTAATTAACATGTAAAAATTAATTACAAAGATGAGAGTATGTTTACTTGAATTGTTTTCCCATTCCTGTTTGGTTTTAAAGTGATGGATTTAAACTCTGGTGTCCCCTGATGTCTTGGAGAAATGGTATGTTAGAGTGCACATACCTTAACAGAAGGAATGGGAAGGCAGAAGCTGAATCATTTATTGTACAAGTTAATAGCAATTTCTTCAGAGTGATGTAGAAGTTGTTAAATTTACAGTGCTTTATAGACAAGTTGTCTATAAACGTAGCCAATGTTTATACCCCTAAATCAGGCTCAAGACTCATGCTGAGCACTGTCATCAAGGTAAATATACTACACGTCTTAAAAATCTCAAATCTTTCAAGCTGCTTTAAACAGACGTAATCAAAGTGGCTACCTGATAATACATTGATTTCTGTGACATCATTCTGTTTCCCTTATTCCCCTCTGATTACTGAGTCATCCAGGCTAGATAGAGTTTTAATATCTATTACAAAAGGAAAGAAAAAAGCTAGTATTTTCCCTCTTCCTAATCCTATCTGACTTATAAAGGACATGAGCAAGTTTTTCTTTAACATGTTAACTTTGAAGCATAGAAGAATTTCTTGGTAAACTGCAAACAGACAGAAAAATGTATGCAGAGCCTGTCTGTTGGAAGTTAATACAAAAACTCTTACTGCCTTCAGAAGTGCAGTATATGGTCAGGTGTTGTGGAGGTAATCTCTACATAGGTGTATGTGATAAAGTGAGAGACTGGGCAGGGGCCACTGTTAAGGAACTCCAGTGAAATGAAACATAGGTCAAATCATGCTAGTTGTTTTCTTTTAACAAAAAGTTAAAAAGGAACTACACTACAGACCTGTAAGAAGAGGTTCAGCTGATGACTTCTCTGCACTGTGCATTAAAAAAAGGTGCAGAATACAAAGAACAAAAAACACCAGTCTTTGATCTGGGGTTTTGTTTGTCTTTTTCCACCCCGCCTCCAGAAAAATACACTTGGCTAAGCAATCTTAGAAAATGCACGATTAAAAATCTAAAAATCTAATGTTTTAGAAGGTGATTCAGGTAAGGTTTACGTGTTCCAGTCCATTCTTTCAAAATGCCACCCTTGAAAACACTTTAGCGGTAGTAAAGAGTTTTTTGAGACTCTATACCTCGTTCAGTTGTAAAAGTCCAGGACACTTCAACTTCCAGGCAATAATTTCTGGAAAAAAAAAAAAAAGAGAGAATGTCCATCATATGTACTGTAATGAATATTACAAAATTTCTCAAAACAGTGATCCACAGATAACATTCCTGTTGTAATTTTAACATCCTAGAGTAAATTGATCATTTATATTTAGTTTAGAGAACTACTGTTCTTTTGTGATGGCATCACAAAAGTCTGTGCAATGAGCTTAAGTTCATATTCATCTACTACATCTGCTCCCCTGGGAAATGGTGGTGGCAGGGCACTGCTTTGCACTGCTTTGATGGGCTCATGGTAGGTTGCTCAGAAGCAGTTTTGATGGGGCCAAGGAGGAAGGTTTTTACACTCTCCAGCCACAGAGTCTGTGATATAGCAGCTGTACAGGGAAACACGTCAAAGAGGAATGCAAGGGCTATCCAGGGGAATACATGACAAAAAAAACCTTGAGGGAGCTTCTTGAATACAACCCCAATCTGCCAAACCTACTCTTTTCAAGTCATTAGCTCTAGAAACTAACTGTAATCAAACTTTCTGCAAACAAAGAGACCTCTTTTTCATCTTTTGCAAGAAACATGAAGTTAACATTCAGACAGTAATACCACAACAGTGATTTTAGAAGGATTTCATGAGGGATAAAAGGGCAAAATTGTGTGACACACAAATTTTTCATTGAACTGTCCCTGTTTAAGCAAGTTCTCTCTTGGTTTAAAAAGTTATATACAAATTTGTAGCAACTAATACTTGAACAGCTTAATAATCATAACAACAGTATACACATATACAGTGTTTTGCTCCTTGCAGTAAATAAGACGACATTACATATCTGTGTTGAATTGTAATTGGATACATGTGCAATCTCACAGGAATTCCAAAGTACACTATTTACATATTTAGCCGGCAGTATGGTACTAGGTTGAAAAGACAGTAATATTGTGCTAATTTTTGGCTGAAATATGTTATGTAATCTAGTTGATCCTGCAGTATACTTACAACTGGGTAAAACTATTTTTCAGTGGAAACCACCAACCTAATCACTTTCATTCATGTTAGATGGGAGAAGTAGGGGAAGTTTAACTATTTAAACATTACACGTTATATACTAAATTTGTATATTTGAATTTAGGTTTTTTTGCCATCACTTGTGTTTCTTGTTTTCAACATCAACAGCAGTAGAATATGTGGCTTTCTTCTACAGTGTAGCTATTCTAATTTCTCAAAATACAAGAGGGGAAAAAGAAAGCAAAGCAATCAGCAGTTCAATCAGTTTGAGAGAGATTTTTTGGTTTTGTTTTCTTTTGAAATGAAAAGGAATCAGCAGTAATGCTAAGAAAAGCTCTAGAGAATAATAATAATAATAATAATAATAATAATAATAATAATAATAACCTTTAAGGTATATTTCAAACTGTATTTTTTTTACCATCCATTTTTAGTGCTTTGGCTTCTTCAGTGAGAAAGACGTAGTTCATGGGGAGTGGAGGCACACTACCAGTGGGGACAAGAATGAATTAGATGACCATTTTAGGTTTTGTCCAGAACCTTAGTATATATGATTCTATACTTCCAAAACAATTTCCACAAATACTAGCTTGGGAAACTTCCATAAGAAAAAGTAAAGCAAAGTTTCTCTTGGAGTTCTCTGGCTCCACAAGCTGGCTGTTATAAAAAAAACCAAATATGTTTGAGATCACCATTATCATTGTACTAAATTAGACCCATTGTTAGCAAAAGAAACAATGTGTTCTTGAAAAGGAGGATTACACACTTTAACCAGATTATTCTATCCTGGGGCAGGAGCAGGGAAATGCCCAAAATATTTATTAGATTTGACTTAAAGGGAAATCTTTGTCCCATGAGAACACTGACATCTCACATAATTTCTTTTACCAAATTCTCACTTAAAGCAAGTACTGACTTCATAAAACTGCTTCTTTTTTGTGTTTTTTTTTTGTTTGTTTTTTATTTCAGTGGTACATTCTGAGCAAGACCTCATGATGTAGAATAACTCCACCCCCTATTTTAGCCAGATTACAGTGTCATTTTAGTTTCATTTACTGGTAACCAGGTGGTGCAGCATTCTTTTTATTTCACACAAGTCTTTATGTGATCTTAAGTTCTGACCAAGTATATTTAAATCAGTGTCTCAATAGCTACACATACTTTTAAATAACACTGTTATGTTAGTGAGGGAAGGACAATTCAATTCCAGTAAGGCAGAGTTTATGCGACTCTTCTGTTTTCCTTTTCCTTTTACCAAGGTTGATGGGACAATTAACAGTATTAAAGTTTAGAACCTTCCCTGGTGTCTGAGCTAGCCTTTCTCAAAAGCAAATAAAGTAGATCATACTTCATAGAAATTGTAGACTTTTTGCAAAACCAGGCAGATTTCTTCTCATCAACTATACTCTGATCATTTTGAAAACATTTTATAGCAAACAATAGCAATCACAAACTTTTCCCTTGTTCATTGCTTTTTTTTTTTTACAGATTTTGAGGTTTAAAATCAGAGGTCTGTTTTTACTTCTCCTGGAGAGTTTCAGAAAGTAGCAAACACCACCTCTACACTTTTGGAAACAACAGATATATAGAAATGTGCACAAAAAATATAATTTCATATTTTACATGCAAAAAGAAAATCCATTAACTTCACCCAAAATAAAACACATTTGTGAAGAGTAAACAACAAATGAAAGTCTCTGAAAAAGCTGCATAACATAGGCCTCTCACGAACATGGATGTTAAGGTGGCAGCAAAATAGCCAAAGAGATCGCCATTGGTGTGCTTGCTTTGTAATTCCTGTGTATTTCTACACGAACTATAACCATCATACACTTTCAAATATCACCCTTTATCAAGTTTGGATATCCTAAAGTCATGATACAGATATGAGTAAAGGAAAGCAAAAGACACAGAATTACACCCCAAAATGACACTTTTTGGTGTCTGACAGACAACCAGAAATGAGAGGCAGTTTAGGTTTCTTGCAACAGCTTTATAGTCCTTCAGATCACTGAAGCATTCTGAGAATAGGCCACCTCAATAGCACTGGATTTTTTCTTCATCTTTATAAAGCATTAATTCAACCTTCTGCTTGTATAGGATGCTTAACTGAAAACAGAGGAGGCATGAGACAGGAAGCCAATATTACACCGTGATTAAGAAAGGATCTATGGGTGATCTCTTAATCTACACAGCCATAAGATTAAATTCAGTAATGGGTAAAATGGCTGGAAATGCTAGTGACTCAAGAGATAGGGGACAGATATAGAACTTATAGAACTATATATAGGCTCTTCATTCTCCCAGTCCCCGCCTTTGCCTTCTGCATCTTGGGTGGTGAGGCTCAGTCTTCACCGGCAAGTGCTCGAGCCTCACCGCCCAAGATGCAGAAGGCAAAGGCGGGGACTGGGAGAATGAAGAGCCACCCACTATGGGAGAACATCAGGTTTGAGACCGTCTAAGGCACCTGAAGGTGCACAAGTCCATGGGACCCAATGAGATCCATCCGCAGGTCCTAAAGGAACTGGTGGATGAAGTTGCTAAGCCACTATCCCTCGTATTTCAGATATCGTGCGTGCGGAGCGGTGCAGTTC
>NW_008825114.1:2387529-2389279 GCF_000699105.1 Pygoscelis adeliae
AGGGAGGTGATTCTGCCCCTCTACTCTGCTCTGGTGAGACCCCACCTGGAGTACTGTGTCCAGCGCTGGAGCCCTCAGCATAAGAAAGACACGGACCTGTTGGAGTGGGTCCAGAAGAGGGCCACGAAAATGACGGAGGGATGGAACACCCCTCCTATGGGGAAAGGCTGAGAGAGTTGGGGTTGTTCAGCCTAGAGAAGAGAAGGCTTTGGGGAGACCTTATTGCAGCCTATCAGTACTTAAAGAGGGCTTATAAAAAAGATGGCGACAAACTTTTTAGCAGGGCCTGTTGTGACAGGACAAGGGGGAATGGCTTTAAACTAAAGGAGGGGTAGATTTAGACTAGATATAAGGAAGAAATTTTTTATGCTGAGGGTGGTGAAACACTGGACCAGGTTGCCCAGAGAGGTGGTGGATGCCCCATCCCTGGAAACATTCCTGGTCAGGTTGGATGGGGCTCTGAGCAACCTGATTTAGTTGAAGTTGTCCCTGCCCACTGCAGGGGGGTTGGACTAGATGACCTTTAGAGGTCCCTTCCAGCCCAAACTATTCTATGGTTCTATGATTCTATAACTATAATCTCATTAAAAATAGCAAGCACGGATTCACAAAAGGAAGAGATAATACCTAGGAATTTTCAAAGAACAAGCAAAGAATCACATAGGGAAAATGCATATGTATTTTTCATGTGAATTTTTAGACAGTTCCTCACAAAATGTAGGTTGATATTTCTTAATGTAGATACTCTGTATACATTCTGTATACATTCCTAACACAACTACTTGATTTTTTTAATTTATATATTCTATTTGGAGGGGCAAAAATATTAAAAAGTGATTTCCCCTTCAGGAACCAGGACAATCAAAAAACATATTTCTTCTGATTTAAAAGCAACCCTATCCTTCAGTATCTGAGTGGAAATAACAGAGCCTTTTAAAAGCATTTGGCACTTAAGAACCTGCATTTCCCGGTTTAGATCGCAGCAACAGACAGGGCACACCAATCAAGTATGAATAATCACGTGTTCCTTCAAAACATAAAATAATTGAAACACAATGCATCACATAGAATTTTTTTGTTATTTTTCTGTAGACATATTCAGTAGTAGCATCCAAACAGGCTTCCTTCTGCTGTCATAGCTCTTTGCTTAAACTGTGTATCTGAACTGTATGTTTGGAAGAAAATAGCCTCAGATTATGAAATTGTCATTTTTGTGAACATAATTTGAAGAATTAAAAAAACCCAAAATGTTTCAATACACTACCCCAAGACACCCTACCTGTAATCTATTCTGTTGCAAAAAAGAATTCTCTCAGTGCTTTTAACTCTGTAACTGCTCTTTTTGTATACAGTCCTTTTCCATACCTATTCCCTACAAGTTCTCTTGTCACATCTTTCAAGGCAAGGTACAGATGAGGTCAATCACTGCTTTCCTGGCAGGTGGTGTTTTATCTCCAATAACCTGGACTACACCAGTACAATAAATCAATACAAATTAAGATTTCTCATGAACATTTTTTTTTTTTTTAATGGCAGATAAAATCAGTTGCTTAGCAGAGTGAAAAGACAGAAGGCAAAGGACTAGAAAATTAAGTACTAAAAGAATGGAAAACAAAATGCAGTGCTGAAGACAGATTACTTTTTGAGTGAGTTGATAAGTACGTTTGTCTCTTCAAACATTTGTTTGGTTACTGCTATTACTAACAGCTATTGAACATCAAAAGTATTTTTAAAAAATCCTAGAGCAACT
>NW_008825114.1:2389295-2405650 GCF_000699105.1 Pygoscelis adeliae
AATAAGTAAGGATAAAAAAAATCTGGCACCGAAAAGAGTATCATTATAACTAAAACTTATAGAATTTTTTTTTCTTCTTTTTTTCAGGCATGATTCTATTTGTAGAATTTACTTTCCTATGATATTTGGTCTCTCATCACAAAGAGGCAGAAAATATATGTAATGCATTCAGATGCAACAACAGTGTGAATGAAGCACTGCACTGAAGATATTTTAAAAACAAGACAGAAGGTGTTTATTGAGTGCTATCTTTAGCATCAGGCACCATTACCCTGAAAAAACACAAGCCATAGGGTAAACGTAAAAGTAACATTGGCAAGTTGCTATTTGGGAATTCTGAAGAGAGCCTTTTCACCTTTGGAAAGATTGTGTCTATTTACAAATTCATTAATATACACATACAACTATATACGCATACACATATACATATATACATACATATATATGAATACCTGCATATATGTATATATTTCGTGTGACGATATATACACACATATTTGGTTATACACATAAAGTTTAATACCTACATCTAACCCAAGTTCTGAAGCTCTCTTCTCTCTTCTTTTTCTTCCTCTCTATTTTTCCAAACAATTGCTTGTCACATACCCTCCACCGTCTGAGAAGCAGTACTCATGATTTTGATGTGCTATTGTCAATTGTTTGGACCTCTCGTCAGATGCATTGTTATTGTGTCTCGCCTGTGCTTTTATGAGTTTTTGTTTTAAGTCTTGTTTGAGGTCAGCTGAGCACAGGTTCAGCATCATTAGAAATACCACCTTGGAAAGGGAAAATATAACTTACATGAGTGACACACAACCTTCAGAACATGCTTCTGAAGCAGTTGTTGTAAATTGACGAAGAACCTTTAGGTACAACAGAGCTGTGAGGATTTCTACCAGATGAATAGATGAGCTTAAATTTTAATAATTTGGGGGGTTTAAAGGTGAGGAGAAATGAGATTCACTGTACAGAGCAGCACATCTACAAAAGTGTTGAACTTTCTATCAGCTAGTTGTAACGTAATTATATATGGTAGAGTTTATTATTGTTCTTAAAAAGAGTCAGTTATTCCCCATATTTATAATTACTACTCCTGTGGCATCATCAGGATGCACATCAGAGCGAAAAAGGTTTATATGGATTTTTTACTGAGCTTCTGGTATGTTTTGGGATCATGAAATATCTTGGAAGTGTGGAAAAGCTGACGTGGTACTTTTTCACCTGAAAAGCTAGGGAAACTTTCCACATCTCAGGGTTTTATTCAAATGTGTTTTTTTTCCTTCCAGTTTGAGAGTTCTATCATCTTCAGATATGGATCTCTTCTTTCAGCATGTCCAGACAAACCTTATTAAAATTTAATGATTAATACCATTAACCCTTTGTCTTTTTGGGGTGGCCTCTGAAGAGATGTAGAACATCTGCTAAAACAACATGTGAAGTCTGACAACTAATACCTCACATTACAATGGCTCCAAGCTTCTGTTGCCTTACATGTCATCTGTTTCCCCTATTGAAAAGACTGGATCATCTTTTAATTTCCTAACCTGTATCCTGGTGTTATTCAAAGATAAGGATCCTGTCTCACTCTTTGCTCTGCACAGAGAATTCTCTATGTTTAGAACCAAAAGGGTTCAATTTCTCATCGATAGGAAGGAGATTAAAGACTGGCATTAGCTTTTTTCTGTGAATGAGTAGTAAGCAGACAGAAATGTAAAGGAATAAGAATGGATTTAGAGAAAGTTCATAGCCTAGTCCCCACTACATAGTAGATAGAGAAGATAGTGGTGCATGAAGATACATTTAAAAGATGGTTTTCTACATTTTCTTCTTGGTGTGGGTGACAAAGGTTTTAAAGGAAACAGCATGGCTGAAGAACAATTAAGAATGTAGAAAAAGTACTCTTCTCCCCAGCAATCAATAAAGTTATCTCTGGGATAAGTCCTTCAAATGATTACATGAACTTCTGTTTATCTTAATACTGCCATAGTTCTTTATTTTATTGGAAGTCTACATTAAAGGATAATGTAAAGTTATTAGCTAGGCTTGAATATCTACACTTGATAGTCTAAATACTGGCAAAATAATTTTTGTGAAGACAGAAAGTCCCTCATAAAAACACTTCTAAAGATACAGCTTGGAAGGGGAAAGAATTTTTATTATGTTTTGTTCAAAAAACCCCAAATTTAACTGACACAGGATTACATGAGGGGCTAGGGCTTTTGTAGCTGCTCTTGTGGAATTGACTATGCCTGTATTCACTTAGATGATCTCTTATCACGGAAAATAAGTTATGAATTTCAGTAATAACAGAATGGTAACATGGAAATAAAACATTAACTCTATTTTCACGTTAGAGATATAAAATGGAACAAACTGTCTAAGATTATGGCAGAGTTTGCATCATTAGAGAACTTTGAAAAGCAGATTTGACAAACTTTCATAATAATCAATTCCAAATGTTAAAGAATTTTTTACTAATATTTTAGTCTCTGAGGATCAAGGCATTTGTATTTAGTCCCACTGGACATACAAGTTGTGTACATTGAGAGTAAGTGATTGGAGTACTTAAGTTGTATTTTATAAATCCTCTTGATTAAAGTATGTGAACAAATTCTATAAAGAAACTAGAACAAATGTTTCCTCAATTCCTACTCTGCCAGCACACAAAGACTTCTTGCCTCAAACAAAGCCTATGAATGTATGTCCATTGGGAAATGGAGAAGGATTCTTCCAGAGACTTTGATTTTAAGTCTTGGAAAGAACATTGCCCAAACTCTTTCCACGTAAGCAATAATTAACTCAGGTTTGTTTATCAGGCTCTCAGAGAAGAGGAAAAGAGAAAGGGGAAGGAGAAAGGACAAAGGGAGGAAGGGAGGAAGGGAGGAAGGGAGGAAGGGAGGAAGGGAGGAAGGAAGGATGGGAGGAAGGAAGGGAGGAAGGAAGGAAGGAAGGAAGGAAGGAAGGAAGGAAGGAAGGAAGGAAGGAAGGAAGGAAGGAAGGAAAAATAACCAAAGAGACCCTGTTTTGTCCTTCCCTTCCCTTTCCTTCCCTTTCCTTTAAAAAAAAAAAAAGTATAAAGAAAAGGAAAAAAAGAATAAAAGTAGAATTAAGATATTTTATTCAATTTTGAATTAAAAAAAAAAGACAACATATACATTAAGAAACCTTTTTACATTTTTTATTTTTTTTTTCCTTGCAGAATTCCTTCGGATTAGATAGAACTTAATTTAAATTCAGTAGCCAACTCAAGAAATTGTAAAGAAACTCACAGCTTCCCACTTAACCAATGCTTATGTAGAACAGCTCTCCATTCCATCTTAAGAGTGCCATACAATTAATATAAAACAGAATATACTTCTCAAAGATATATTGTAAAGGCCCAGCTATATTTCCTATTTTTCAGCTTGGTTTGGGTACAGAAGAATCAATCCCTCTCCCTAGCCAAAATCAGTTCTGGGAACAGATGTCATAGCTATAACCAAACCACATGGCTGTTGCAATTACAAAACCCACACAAGTGGAAAAAATCTGATTTTATTTCCTCATATATTTTTAAAAGGAATGGTATTAAAATAACAGTTGTTTATAAAAAATGGTCAAAAGTTCTCTTTTTGTTTTCCTGACCTCTACTACATTGCAGCACAGATGATATGAAAATAAATATAGAGAAATATTCATAAGCACTATTGACATTTAAAATGTTAGTGATTTCTGTTTGTGACTTAGCTGATGTGCTTTCAGATGTAGGACTCATTGCTTAACAGTTTCCTATGAAGTATTTGGACAAAAAACCCCAACCAAACAAAGTAATAATAGTTCTGACAGTGTCAGATATGTAATTCAATATTACCTACATGCTTTCTTTAATAAAACTTACTATAATTAAGGCAGCTCATAGTCTTGCATGAGGTCATATTCAGGTTGCAAACATGCAAAAAAATGATAGAATTGTGGCTGGCATTATGGATGTATTTAATTTTTTAAATATCTTCCAAGTGCTTTGTACTGGTTTTGGCTGGGATAGAGTTAATTTTCTTTATAGTTACTTATATGGGGCTATGTTTTTGTTTGTGACCAAAACGTTGATAACACGGATGTTTCAGCTATTGCTGAGCAGTGCTTATACAGTGCCAAGGCCTTTTCTGCTTCTCACACTGCCCCACCAGTGAGCAGGCTGGGGGTGCACAAGAAGTTGGGAGGAGACACAGCTGGGATAGCTGATCCCAGAGATATCCCATACCGTAAGACATTGTGCTCAGCAATAAGCTGGGGGAAGAGGGAGGAAGGGGGGGACGTTCAGAGTTATGGTGTTTTTCTTCCCAAGTAACCATCACAAGTGATGAAGCCCTGCTTTACTGGGGAAGGCTAAACATCTGCCTGCCAATGGGAAGTAGTGAATTAATTCCTTACTTTGCTTTGCTTGAGCACACAGCTTTTGCTTTACCTATTAAATTGTCTTTATCTCAACCCATGAGTTTTTGCACTTTTACTCTCTTTCCCAACCCACAGTGGTGGAGTGAGTGAGAAGTTGTGTGGGGCTTAGCTGTCTACCAGAGTTAACCCATAATACACTTCTACTATTATTAGGTCATGCAGTTAAAATAAACAGAATCTGTAATTCTTTCACCCTTAAGACCAGCATTACAGCCACAACTCTAGCATAGACCTAACTTCCAGACAAAATAGTGCTCTGTAAAGATACAACCTTAGGAAATTCTCATAAGGCACAAAAACTCTGGTGGGGTTATCAAGCAGATTTTGCCAACAGTTCTTTTGTATTTTTCTAGAGAAAAAGTTCTTTGTATTTTTCTAGAGACTAGAGATAGAAGAGACTAATTCTTTGTGAATTTACATGAAATTAGGACCTGTCTGTTAATATTCTTTTCCTTGTTTACTAGTTCTAGTAAAATAAACTATTTGTACTTGCAATATATCTGCTAATTATATAAAGTCTATAGCATACATGATATGTAAAGGTTTGAGAACTTGAGTTTTCATATCTTTGAAACATTACCTCTTCTCAAAACCGTGCCTATGAGAGGGTTGAGCAAACTTAGCCTGGCTCTACTGATCTAACTGAAAACATATGGCTTACTCTGGGTAATGTTGGGAGAGATTTCTCAAAGCAATATTATCAATTAGGTACCCAGCTTCTACTGGGTAGTCACGGGGGTTTGGGAGTCTGAAATCCATCTGTTATCTTTCTATAAGATTTTTCCCTTTTTAGTGTGCTTATAATTGAAATAAGAGGTTTAATTAACACATAAAGACAGGAGAGGGGTCAAAATTCATGAGAAGTTGGCATATAAATTTGTAAATGTTGCAAGAAAATTCAGAACTATTGTGTGTTCTGTAAACAATATAAAGTTAAGTGTAACTGTGTACAACTATTGGTCCAACTATCAACTTTTAAAATTCTGCCATAGGGGCAATGAAATACCCAAATTAACCATACTTTGCAGCAAGGCCTATTATCTGTATTGTTTTTATGTTTTACTCAATACCATAGGACAAAAACTTACCAAAATGAAAGTATACACACTGTCTTGGGCAATACTTAAATGAAATAATAGCAAAGATTTCAAAAAATGTATATTGCACATCAGTGCAGAGAAGAGCTTGCTGCAGTTAAAATAAAAAAGCTTCCCACAAGAAAACAGGAAGGAAAGAGCGAGTCAAGGAATTGTTCAAATAGCAGAGGTAACAAGTCTGCTTTCCTACCCACAAAGTAAGCTAGCAATAGCTCACTTTCCCATAAAGAAAGAAGGAAGTCTACCCAGTGTTAACACAGTGGCTGGCATCAAGTAAATGTGCTGCTCACTAGCTGGGTGACCCAGCCTTGTTGACTTCTGTCAAGGTTATGAAAAAAAGAGTCTGAAAGCAGCTGGAAAGCAACCTTGTTTATGTACTATATGTAAAATATACCTTCATGTTATACATCATTTAATCTTCCTAATATATCCTTCCCAATTTTGACTGACTTCAAATCCTTCTTAGAATGTTTTCTTTTTATTCACTATGATGTCTGCCTAGTATTGACTTTTAGACAATACAGTAAAGTGGATTGAGACGAAGCTAAAAATGTTTCATTTTCTCTCCAGATACAGCAAAACCAATATGTATAAATATAAATACACACATACACAGAACCCCCCCACCCTACTTCCCCCATATGCATATGTAAGCATTTACAGATGGGTTTGAAAACTGACCGTGGAACCAAGACCTGAACATTGCTTCTAGCTAGGTTGCTAAGAACCAGTGTGCTGCCCAGTGTCAACGTTGGGGAATAAATATATTTCTGGGAAATTGAATTTCCTCAGGCAAGAACACAGAGCTGTACTTTCTATGAGGAACTGTTGGCTAAAAACCACCTTGTGGCTGCTGGACATTTCTGGTGTCTCAGTAAAGACAGGCCATGCTTCATACATGTACTTGGACCGAGAATTCTTGACATAAAGATCAGAATCAAACCTACCGAAACTGAGAGATTACTTTAAAGCAGTAATATTCAGGCCTGGTCCTCCTAGAATTGAAGAGCATACATTTTGGCTATTTTAACCAGAGAACATAGCTTCTGCATGGATAATTAAATTCCACCTAATCAAAATTCTTCACTACACATTTGTTTTCTGCAATGATCACCATATGTTTCTTTTTTTCTGGAAAACAACAGAGAGAGCAGGGGAAGAAAGACCACAAACTGTCTTGCTTTTATAGAAACTGACAAGAAAGTTATTTATTTCCTCATTAGTTTTGACAATGATCTATTTGTTTATTTTTATTGTTAATGGGGAGATAGGTTGTTGCATGCCTGTGGCTGATGGCCTTCACAAAGTCCTCTGTAGGACTAGCTCCCTACAACATTTTGAGATCACTAGCTATTCGTAAAGTCGTGAATGTCAGTGTATTTGATATCAAAGCTGGACTTGAATTTCATTCAGTAATCCTCCTAAAATACGTTGATAACTGCTAGCAAAATCCTTCCTGTGCAGCAGACTAATAAAGCTGAGGAAACCTAGACCAGAGTAGAAAAAGACCATCTCCCATATAGAACGCCCCTGAAAGCTACTGATTCAGTATACAATTGTTCAACTCAAGCAGAATACTGGAAAAGCAGTGGGTTGTGTTTCTCTTACACCTTAGATGATGAGTGTCGACATCCTGTATTTTCTTTTTGAGAATCTTCGTAACTGGGTATTTAGCCACAGCTAAATAGCTAGTGACTTGAGCATCTGTGTTTGACTGAAGTTAATGAAACCACTAGAAGTGGTTCATACTGTGCTTGACAGTGTTCACAGAACTAGGCTCTTGTAAAATAAGTTGTTCAGCAAACTGATACTACGCCTGCTGAATTGCATGATACCATTGTTGTTTTTCTCACATCAATCAACACACAATGCTTCTTGCTTTCTGTGATAGCCTATGGTTTTGATCTGATTCTGGTGAAGATAACAGACAAAGCTATTAGCATGATGTGTTGTGACAAGCACACAACCATTTGTCCAAAAAGTTACAAATCACAAATCATAGGTGATATGAACATAAAGAACTTCGTCACTCATGAGGTCATGCATGTCTGCTCTTTGTACAACCATGAAATGTTATAAAATATTTTTTGTAAAACAGAGTATCCCAGAAGAGATATGACATTTCCAGTCTTCTCCAGCTATGAATTTTTCACAGTTCAGTAGAAATCATGGGAAAAGGTACCATTGGCTTCCAAGTTAACTACAAAAAGTTTTACCTTCTCATAGCCACAAAGTGAAGTTGAGAGTATTTTTTTTAAGAAAACTTCTGCTGGCTTTTAACTACTAGTAGCAAAGCCCTAAAAATATATTAACAACAATAATTAAGAAATAATACAATTTATCTTGTAAAGCAATGTTGTGAATTGCAAAAGGAGCATCAATAAGTTCCCTAATTGGGCTGCTGACGTGGAAAGGTAAATGCCAGTTATGTAACAGATCTATTTTTATGCATGCTGTAAAAACATGGAAAGCTTTCTGGCATAGAAAGTCATTCTCCTCTTCCAACAGCTTCCACAAACAAGAAACTCTTTTCTCTACATCCAGAATTGACAAGAGCAAACAAAATGTGGTATTCACCTATAGGTCATGAGCGTTGTTACTAATGACTAGAGGTGGTGAGTTCTTGCATTCTGAAGGCTGTTGAAATTCTCTTTAATAATATTAAATAAACTCCATTTTTCTTTCAAGTAAAGGTTTACTACCATTAACTTTTAGCCTTACATGACCTGCTGGGTGTTAACCACTCCAAGATTTCGTATTAACCAGTCTCAGGAGTGATTATTGCATATGCCAGAGATAGAGTATGAATAGATATATATTTGTGCAGTTTCTCCTATTTGAATATGTTTAAAATCTATTTCATGGGAAATCCTTCTGTTTGGACATTGCACTGTCAAATACAAAATGCCAGGAAAAGCATGGCTTGATGATCACTACTTCATATCTTCTCTCTTCTTTGACAAGACTCAGAAGAGAAATGAGCCTGCAATGGAGCAGGTTTAGATGAGTTATATTATAGAAGGACTTTTGGACCAAAAAGTAACACATCTGATAACTGTTTAACTATGCCTTGTTAGAATCATAGAATCCTTTAGGTTGGAAAAGACCTTTAAGATCATGAAGTCCAACGGTTACCATGGCACTGCCAAGTCCACCATTAAACCATGTCCCTAAGCACCACATCTACAGGTCTTTTAAATACCTCTAGGAATGGTGACTCAACCACTTCCCTGGGGAGCCAGGGAATGGAACAGCCATGTTCCAATGCTTGACAACTCTTTCGGTGAAGAAATGTTTCCTAATATCCAATCTAAACCTCCCCTGGCGCAACTTGAGGTCGTTTCCTATTGTCCTATCGCTTGTTACTTGAGAGAAGAGATCGACACCCACCTCGCTACAACCTCCTTTCAGGTAGTTATAGAGAGCGATAACATCTCCCCCGAACCTCCTTTCCTCCAGGTTAAACAGCCCTAGTTCCCTCAGCTGCTCCTCATAAAACTCCCTCTCCAGGCCCTTCACCAGCCTCGTTGCCCTTCTCTGGACACGCTCCAGCACCTCAATGTGTTTCTTGTAGCGGGGGGCCCAAAACTGAACACAGTATTCAAGGTGCAAGCTTAAGGATTGAGGAGGAGTACTGAGGTAACAAAGGATATTGATGAGTTTCTGGATACAGTATGGAAGAAGCTGATAGGTAACAGCTTTACCAATAGAAATCCTTAGTTATAAAAAGAAGACTGACAAACAGTCATGAGAAAACTATGCATTAGAGATCAAGGCAACCTTTCAACTAGTAACTCCTTCTAGAAAGCTTGTCCCACAAAACTGTTTTCTGTTATTTGGGACCATGGCAACACAAAGCTAATATTTTCTTATATATGACACTGAGGATGCTGCCAAACACAGCAAAAGCCCAGATCAGCTGTCTGTGAAAGTGAAGGCAAATAGACTCATACAAACTAAATAAAATAAAATAAAATAAAATAAAATAAAATAAAATAAAATGAAAAATCTGATGAGACTAAAGAGTCCTAAAAAAGCCATTAATAAATACGATACTGAAGGTGATGAAATATTTATAATTGAAGGAACACCTTCTAGCGGAAACTTCCAAATTAAGCTTTCTCTGGTGAGTTTTAATATGATAGTGCTATTACATTTTCTTAAGTGTCATTTATTATGAATAAAAGAAGCGGAGGACATAAGTTTTAAGACCTGTCTACATTTCTCATTGTCTTCTGTGACTCCAGGATCGAGCTGAATCTTTGTTCTTATAATGCAGGCTTCCTGACAAATCAGAAAAGAGGAGACAAGGACTACAGTCTACACAGTCCACAGCCAAGCCTTGCACAACAATTAAGATAACTGGCTCAACTTCTTCCAGTACCAAACCTTTATTATTTTTCTTTCAATTTTTTATGCTTTTAGTACTTATTCCTTTAATTTTTGTTTCCTTTCTGTTAAGAACCTGGCTGAGCCAGCAACATTCCTGTACAACATTACTACAGAAAAATAGGTACATAAGCAGCTGTATGCTATGCTTGAAACAGGCCTATACCTATAAAATTTTGCTGTACCTATCTGCTGACTAGTTTATCTTCACACCGAAGATGATGCTGTGTAGGAGTTCAGATTATAGCTTTTTGGGAATTAAAGATGTAAATTGCTACTAAGTGATTTCAAGTCCTGCCTGACTGACCTAATGGCCTTCTATGATGGAGTGACTACATCAGTGGACACGGGAAGGGTACAGATGTTGTCTATCTGGGCCTCTGTAAGGCCTTTGACACGGTCCCCCACAACATCCTTCTCTCTAAACTGGAGAGGTATGGGTTTGATGGGTGGACTGTCCGGTGGGTGAGGAATTGGTTAGATGGTCACATCCAGAGGGTAGTGGTCAACGGCTCAATGTCCACATGGAGATTGGTGATGGGTGGCATCCCGCAGGGGTCCATACTGGGACGGGTACTGTTTAATATCTTCATCAATGACATAGACAGTGGGATCGAGTGCACCCTCAGCAAGTTTGCAGACGACACCAAGCTGAGTGGTGCGGTCGACACGCCAGAGGGACGGGATGCCATCCAGAGGGACCTGGACAAGCTCAAGAAGTGGGCCCGTGTGAACCTCATGAGGTTCAACAAGGCCAAGTGCAGGGTCCTGCACGTGGGTCGGGGCAACCCCCAGTATCAATACAGGCTGGGATATCAACACATACCCCAATACAGGCTGGGGTATCAACACAATGTGATCTGATTCCATATCCACATTGCTCCAACAGTGGTGGTCCAGTGAGGAAAAACAGATTTGCACTGCATAGAGGGCAGAGGTGGTATTACAATGTTAATTCTGGTGCTTCTTAACTTTTCAGTTATTAGATCTGCAACTTTAGTAAGGCATAGACTATGTACTTCAATGTTATATGCAAAACAAAAGGCTATGGAAATTCTTGACAAACACCCCCAACACTAGTACTAGTGAAAATATACTTGAAGAGGAAATAATGTCCTATAGGAAGATGTGGTAGAAAGAGAAGTAAGTAAGAGATTCTTGGGTGACAGAGCCTGTTCTGTTCATGCTCCTCAGGGCCCTGGATGTGAAGGGATGACCTTTAGGTTTGCTGCCCAGCAGTTCCCTCTGTCTCATGAAGAAACAGGAAAGGAAAGCAAAGAGCTTTGTTTTTTTATGTCAGAGAGAACTCCCTGGCCCGGTGCAACCCAGAATACAGATATGATATTCCCTCTGTGCCTTGTGGGCAGGAAACAGGCAGTAACATCTCTGTCATTGTTCACCAGCCAAATAGCTGACGTTCACTGGAGAAATATTTCACACCCTTCGAGATGTGTAACTGTATGACTGAATTCCTAATTAGTAATCCAATTTATTCCTTCATTTTTCTGTATCTGTTTGTGATTTCTCATCAACATACTTATCCTTGGTATGCCAGTTGCCATAACAACAACTTATTTTGATCTCTTCCATCATTGTTTTCATGGTAGAGGTTTTCAGTTTAAAGCTAGGTTGCATCCTTCCAGGATTGCTCAGAAGCTGTTGATTCTTTGCTCAGGAGAATAATGACCTCTTCTATTTGGTGGCAGGTGAAGGTGGTGATTTGGCACAAGCTTATTACAAAATAACGGAAGAACACATATAGGCACATCTCCTTGAAAGCAAATAAAATACAGCATCCCTTTAAAAGAGACTTTAACATGCATGATCTGAATTAGATTTGGAGCCACTGTAGGAAGATAAATTAACTATTGAAACTGCTATAAATTATTAGGGTAATTTCTTCAGCACTTGACTTGGAGTTTGCGTACTGGAGTTTACTGTCTTAGAAAAAATGGGATTTAGTACAAGCACAGACTATAGAGGCTCAGAAGGGCTCTACTGAGCAAAAGCCAGTGGGTCACACACACATTAAGCAAGAGACTTGTAAGTCCTTTGTGGCTTAGTGAACTGAATGAACTAGCTTTTATAGGCTGAAATCATGCAACACAGATAAAAACAGCAGGTCCAACAGCCCCACCAACTTCAACATAAACAAGGTCAGAATCATGTTCATTTCTGTCTCTTTGGAGCACTACAGTTTAAACAGTTTTGGCATAACCTGCCCTCTCTTTCTTTGCTTAAATGAGCAATTGTCTTTTAAGTAGTAACTAATTATTACCCTATAGACTCATTGTTGCAGAAATACTTTTTTTTTTGAGTAATCACTCACAGATGTCCGTTTATTGAAATTGTCTTGGGAGAACAACAGTGCAATGTAACAGTTAAGGGATGAGTAGGAGTATTAGTACAAGCAAAAATAATTAAAGTAACATCAACAAATAGAACATGTCCTTTAGCTTTATTTGTAAGAGAATAAGGGGCAATTATTGGTAACCTTGTAAGGGCCACAAAACTTAACAATGCAAGTGGCAATGTTCTTTATCTGTGTTGTGTGGGTAGAAGTGCTTATTATTTGTGTATTTGCATTTTAACTGGCCCCAAGAGAGAGGGGGAGAGAGAGAGAAACAGACTCCATTTAATTTAAACAAATATATGTTTTGTTTTTCAATTAGATCTTGTATTCCAGTACAGTACTGCAGTTGCAGACCTATTGCTGGGGGGGAGGGCGTGGGGTGGGGTGGAAAAAAGGAAAATAACTCAGAAAACAAGTGCTACGTTCATCTAACCAGTTTTATTACTTTGCATGTTACAGTAATTCTCTCAGATAAAAAGGTAGGGTTTGGGGTTATTTTGACGGTGATGTATTTTAGCCAGCATAATATCACAAATATGAACAAATGCTCCATGTGAAAACTACAAGACCACTCAGAATTTATGTCAAACAATCATTTAATCTTGCATCTGCTAAATCCTGCATCATTACTCTAGTACAGAAAAAGAAAGGAAATGGAATATGGTTTGTCAAGTATAACCAATCTCTTTCTGTGCAAAATTAAGTTCTAATTCAATATATGAGGTAAAAAAAAAAAAAAAGGCTTGAAATTCAAAACAGTTTTCCACAGCTCTTGCAAAAGTAAAAATAAGGCTACATATTTATGTGTTCAAGTAAATTTTCAGGATTCTAGTTAAAGGCATAATTTTAGAATTCTTCTAATAAGACACAACTGAGAGTGACAGAAATAGATATTTCTAGTCTACATTAATAATAAAGTCTTCAGATCATATCTTCTTTGTTGTTAAATTTTTTAATTCCTTCCTGTACCAGAACTTAACAGATACAAACTAAAAGTTCATTGGCATTAAAACTAAAGAACTGGACAATTCTAGTATGCATTGAAACGGATATATATTATAAAGGATGTTAAATAATTATTTTATGTTAAAATATTTCCTTTTTGCATGTGTGTGGAAAAGTTTTGCTCCATTTCTACTGTTCTGTAAAGGATTTCTCAATAGCTGTAAAACTATGATCACCCTTTTTGTTTATTTTTCAGCTGGTTTCAGCAGCAAATAGATGACAAATCTCTTCTATGATTTTGAAGCCCTGTTCAGTTAAGGTGTTGTATGTTAATGAGCTCCTTATTTTTACATGTAACTTCCTTCCGTACGGACAAGGCAAAGCATCTCCACCAAGAAATTAATGAGAGGCATGTGGGTAGGTTGCATTCATTGTTAATTGTTATAAACTGTAATTTTATTCTTCTGCTTCCCTTGAGACTCGCTTGGGAAAGTTTTCTTACAGTAGTACCTTTCTCTCCTACACACCTACAGAGGCATCTGCATCTTTTGGAAAGCATCTTTTACTTGTTTAGTAACAAGTAAAGCTCCTATTTCTTCTTCTAGCAGTAAGCCATATAACCAAGGCAGTTGTTCAGGAGATCTTGACAGGCCTAGTACTGCCATAGAAACACCGTTTCTATGTGGAGTCCTCCTGTCACATCTGTAGAATTGCTTTGAATATTTACAGATCAACATATTATTATAAAAGAGAGTCTTCTGGACCCTCCCTTCACCACGCCTTCCCACCGCTCTGCTCAGCTAGCTATTATTTTCATTTGGAAAGAAAAGTGTTTAAAAATGTTTTTTCATCCAAATCTCAGCTATATATCTTCTGAAGAAAATGATACTTTTAGATGTTTGTTTTATTGTGTTGTATATGCAAGGTTCAGAAACATAGTTTGATTTACATAAGTGTTGCCAGTTTACAATACTTGAGATATTTTTACAACAGCATCAAGAATTCATAGCACTGGCACTTTTCAGTTTTATAATGTCTTACACACAGTACTTTCAAACTAAATGTATATAAGCATGAAAAAGTCTTTATTTTAACTAGCTATGGGGACACAAATGTTTAAAAAGAAATAGAACTGCCTTTTTCATGCATGTTTGTAAACATAGTTTATCTACAAACCTGTTCCCATGGAAAACTGAGATGGACTGTTGTTCTGTGCTGCTTTTTATCTGTAGATCAACTAAAAATTTCAGTGGATTGGATTCATTGGTCAGCACCTAAAAAGTAATATCTATCACCATCTTAAAGTACTCTCGGATAACTACTTTTCTCCTAAACATGGTAACCTACACTAGTTTTGTTATAACAATTGGAATATAGAACTAAAAAAGGACATAAATAAAAATCCGGTTATTTTTTATTTCCAATCTGCTTATCAAATCCTGCAGTCACACCCAAGTTTTGCAAACACTTATGTGTGCACTTACCTTATAAAATATACTTATTAGATACTTTGGGCTTTAGGTTTGCCTTTTCTCCACTGTAACATAAATATGTTATTACATAAAAGCACGCTAACAAATGAAACTTCAATTTAGCAAACATTAAAGCATAAGCATCAGAAGAAAGCAGGTATCATTTTATATTTCAGACAGAAAGGAAAAATGAAGCATGGTACAGTAGATACTCTACTGATAATCCCTGGTAACAGGGATTACTTGAGGGAACTGAACACACATAAATCACTGGAATCAGATGGCTGGGATCAGAAGGGAAAAATGACATGCCAGAGAACAACTGGCAATTTATCCATGCTTTGTTCCAGGGGAAAACTATGGCTGCAATTCCTCTTGCAGCATATTTCAGGTCAGATGAAGGAGAGGGTGATTTGACATGGATGAACCATTTACAGAATGACAGCTTCACAGAACACTTGAGGTTGGAAGGGGCTTGTGGAGATCATCTGGTCCAACCAACCTGCTCAAGCAGGGCCATCTAGAGCTGGTTGCCCAGGACAGTGTCCAGAGAGCTTTTGAATAGCTCCAAGGGTGGAGACTCCACAGTCTCTCTGGGCAACCTGTGCCAGAGCTAGGTCACCCTCATAGTGAAGAGGTGTTTTCTGACATTCAGAGGGAACCTCCTGTGTTTCAGTTTGTGCCCATTGCTTTTTGTCCTGTCACAGGACATCACTGAAAACAGCCTGGCTCTGTCTTCTTTGCACCCTCCCTTCAGATATTTGTACACATTGATAAGTTCTCCCATGAGCCTTCTTTTCCCCAGGCTGAACAGTCTCAGCTCTGTCAGCCTTTCCTTATAAGGGAGATGCTCCAGTCCCTTCAGTGTCTTCATGGCCCTTCACTGGACCCTCTCCAGTATGTCCATGTCTCTTGTACTGAGGAGCCCAGAGCTTGACACAATACTCCAGGTGTGCCCTCACCAGTGCTGAATAAAAGGGAAGATTCACCTCCCTTGACCTGCTGGCAGTGCTTTGCCTAATGCAACCCAGAACGACACTAACATTGACTAACCTGATCTCCTTCTATGACAAGGTAATCCACTTAGCAGATGAGGGAAAGGCTGTGGATGTGGTCTACCTAGACTTTAGTAAAGCTTTTGACACTATTTCCCACAGTATTCTCCTGGAGAAACTGGCTGCTCATGGCTTGGACAGGTGTACTCTTCACTGGGTAAAAAACTGTGTGGATGGCCCAGTCCAAAGTGCTGTGGTGAATGGAGTTACATCCAGTTGGTGGTCGGTCACAAGTGGTGTTCCCCAGGGCTCAGTATTTTGGCCAGCTCTGTTTAATATCTTTATCAATGATCTGGACAAGTGGATCAAGTGCACCCTCAGTAAATTTGCAGACAACACCAAGTTGGGCGGGAGTGTTGATCTGCTCGAGGGTAGGAAGGCTCTTCAGGGGGACCTGGACAGGCTGGATCAATGGGCTGAGGCCAGCTGTATGAGGTTCAACAAGGCCCAGTGCCGGGTCCTGCACTTGGGTCACAACAACCTCATGCAACGCTACAAGCTTGGGGAAGAATGGCTAGAAAGATACCCGACGGAAAAGGACCTGGGGATGCTGGTCAACAGCCGGCTGAACATGAGCCACCAGGGCAGTGTGCCCAGGGGGCCAAGAAGG
>NW_008825114.1:2405904-2422786 GCF_000699105.1 Pygoscelis adeliae
GGCTGAGGGGAGACCTTATCACGCTCTACAACTACCTGAAAGGAGGTTGTAGCAAGGTTGGTGTCGATCTCTTTTCCCAAGTAACAAGTGATAGGATGAGAGGAAACGACTTCAAGTTGTGTGAGGGGAGGTTTAGATTGGATATTAGGAAAAATTTCTTTACTGAAAGAGTTGTCAAGCATTGGAACAGGCTGCCCAGGGAAGTAGTTGAGTCAACAACCCTGGAGGTATTAAAAGATGGGTAGATATGGTGCTTAGGGACATGGTTTAATGGTGGACTTGGCAGTGTTAGGTTAACGGTTGGACTCGATGATCTCAAGAGGCTTTTCCAACCTAAATGATTCTATGATTCTGTGAACATTCTCTGCTGAAAGGGCACATTGCTGGCTCATGTTCAATTTTGTGTCCACCAAGACCCCTAGGTCCTTTTCTGCCAAACGACTTTCCAGCTGAGTGCTCCCCACATATATTGGTGCATGGGATTGTTCCTCCCCTAGTGCAGGACTTTGCATTTCCCCTTGTTGAGCATCATAAGGTTTCTGACAGTCCATTTCTCCAGCCTGTTGAGGTCCCTTGGGATGGCAGCACAAACCTCTGGTGTATCAACCACTACTCCCTGTTCCATGTCATCTGCAAACTTGCTGAGGGTGCACTCTGCCCCATCATCCAGATCATTGATGAAGACGTTAAACAAGACTGCACCCAGTAGTGATCCCGGGGGCACACTGCTAGGTACTGGCCTCCGACTAGACTTTGCTCCACTGCTCACCACCCCGTGAATGGCCCGGCCATTCAGCCAGTTCTCAATCCACCACACTGTCTGCTCATCTGGCCCATACTTTATCAGCTTCTGTATAAGGATTTTATGGGAGACAGTGTCAAAGACCTTACTGAAGTCCAAGTAGACAATATCCAGTGTTCTTCCCTTATCTTCCAGTCATTTCATCATAGAAGTTTATCAGGTTGGTCAGGCATTAATTCCCCTTGGTGAATCCATGCTGACTGCTCCTGTTGATTTTCTTGTCCTTCATGTCCCTGAAAATGGTTTCCAGGATTAGTTGCTCCATCAGCTCTCCAGAGGTCAAGGTGAGTCCTGTAGTTCCCCCGGTCCTCCTTCTTGCCCTTCTTGAAGATATAAGTGACATTTTCTCTCCTCCAGTCTTAGAGCGCTTCTTCCAATCACCATGATTGATCAAAGATAATTGAGAATGGCCTCACGATAACATCAGCCAGGTTGCTCAGAACTCTTGAGTGCATCCCATCAGGGCCAATGGACTTATGTATGTGCAGTTTGCTTAAGTTTTCCCTGATTTGATCCTCTTCCACCAAAGATACTCTTCCTTGCTCCAGACATTCCCCCTGGTCTCTGGGACTTGTGATTCTTGAAGGCCAGTCTTGCTAGTAAAGAATGAGGCAAAGAAGGTATTCTGCTGCTCAGGTTTTTTCCATGTCCTGTGTAACTGGGTTCCTCACCTTATTCAGCAGTAGGCCCACATTTTCCCTAGTCTTTCTTTTGTTACCTATGTACTTACAGAAGCCCTTCTTGTTGTCATTGACATCCCTCACCAGATTCAATTCCATTTGGACAAACCACAAACCTCCAGTCTGAGGCCTCCAATAGAGGAAGGATGGCAACAAATATGACCATGTTGAGCAGAGGCCACCGAGAACGTGGGGCTGAAGCCATTGCCCTGCGAGGAATAGCTGTGGACTGGAGCTGGTTCAGCCATGTTAAGGGACTGTTTTGGAGCACCCAACAACATCCCCAGCACTGGTGGCTGGGCATGGAGGAGACGCAGCCAGGCTCTTCACAGTGGTGTGTGGCGGGAGGGTGAGAGGCAGCGTCACAAGCTGAAACACAAGAAGCTTAGGCTGGAGATAAGGAGAAACCTTTTCCCCATGAAGACAGCCCAGCCATGGAGCCAAGGCCAAGGAAGACTGGGCTGTCTCTGGTATTGGGGGGGTTCACACTCCAACTGGGTGAAGCCTGGAGCATCCTGGTCCTACCCCATGGCTGAGCCTGCTCTGGGTATGGAGACTGGAGACCTCCTCAGGAGACTTCCCTGCCAGCCTGAATTATCTTGTGATCCTACAATCAAATGAAATACTATTCTTACAGCTACAAACTCACAGAGCCAGGATCCCAGTTTCTTGAGATGGCTGTTCAGTAATATATTGATGAATCATTAGTGCCTCCTATAAGAAAGCCAGCAGAGAGCATAACATCAGTTTCCTTAGCCTGAATTGTTCGGCAGTTATACATGTATGGAGCACTAATAAAGTGTTCTTTGCCTTGGAAAACCTAATTCTTACCATCCATTGGATTTTTTCTGCCATGTAAGTAAACATATCCTCAAATGCTTTGCTGAATTAAGGACCTTGACAGTCAAGTCCAATCTATCTATTTCATCATTCTGCCAATTCTGTATACCTTATGAATGAATATTTGCAAAAAAATCCCACAAAACAAAACAAAAGGAAACAAGAAAAAATTAGCTAAAGTAAATTCAAGCAAAGTACTCACCTTTACATATTTCTTTTATGCTTTACAGTCAGGAGTAAGAAGGAAATTTATCTCATCACAAAAGTAAAACACATAGATAAGTTAAATGACTGCTGCATATGAGTGCAAATGTATCAGAAGTGAATATATGTGTTTCCCTTCTCTTTTCAAACTTATGCAAATGTTTTTGTTCCCTTTCCCCAACAGGAACCTTTGAGAGCTCACTGGTGATCAGTTGTTTCCATGTAACCATCATCTCCTTTGAAAAGGTCTGTTCCTATTTTTTATTTTGTAGGAAATGAAAAAAAAATCAGTTAAGAAAAAGTGGTAACAATAAGAGATAAAGGAAAATAATCTTTCTGGATATTTCTGTTTCAGACAGTCATTCAAAAAGGTCACATTGGTAAATGAGAATTTTAGCCCGATAAATGAAGCATAAGATTAATGATAAGACTTATTGGGGGAAATCCTGCTCTTAACAGATGTGTCCACTTGGATGATGTGGTGAGGGAATGCAAAGCAAGTGGTTCCAGACACTTGTCTGGCAATAAAGCCATCTTGCTGAAGCAGGTTGGCTGGACTAGGAGGTATGCTGCTGAGCATAAAACACAGCATAAGCTGGCAGAGATCCTGCTGTGTTATGCAGGGCACTGATTCCTTTTAAAATCACCTGGCCTAATTACACAACAAAGAGCATAAATTGATCTTTTTCATAATGATTCTTGCAAGGAGAGTAAAAATGCTCAGCTACACAAAGTAAATCTCTTAGCAAAGAGGCTAGAAACAAGGTAGACTGGGTCTATAGATAGAAGTTCACGAGCTTTCTTCTATGGGACATCAGCTATCTGCTTTAGTATGAAGAAGTGGGTTTAGGTGACAACTTGACTAACCTGAACTTACTAAGAACATTTTTAGAATGCACATGTAGGAAGAAATTCCTGTAGGTTCAGGAGTACTGTTAATAGAGGTACTGAAAGTGCATAATAATGTTGCTTTTACAGGAGGAATAAAAATAATTTGATTATGACTGAGAAATAAAGTGCAGGAAGAGCATGATTCTATTTGATAGATATTGATTTCATTTAGATTTGCTAAGTATGGGTAATTGGGTGGGCGTTGTGAATAATATTAGAAGATGTGAATAACAAGGGCATATGTTAAAGATGTAATTTTAATGAATAGAAGAAGATTGAATTTTAATGACTAGAAGAAACTGAATAGAATTAGGAAAAAACTCTTGTAGCTTTCTCCTTTAGTTTAACCCTGGGATCCTGGATGTAAAGGTGAAGTTTAAAATGATATAAATAGAATTCTCAGTAACTTGACTGAAATGGTAAATTTGGTCAGTCTTTTTTGTTTTGTTTTGTTTTGTTTTTTCCTATGGAGGAAATCTATACTTTAGCATCTGCGTAAAGACTAGATGCAGGCTAAAGGATCAGAAAAGCAAATTACTATTTTTAATAAAGACCATTATTAAAATAAATTTTCATGACACATATTGTGCTGAAGTATAATGGTTTAACCTTTATGACTTACCTTATTATAAAATAACCTGCCTTGCAATCATCAGGATTTCACAGAAGTAAAGTTTAATCTGGCAGAATTTTCCCATATGGTTTTAAGACAGAAACTGTAATATAGGAGAAACTGGGATGGGGGGTGGGAATGGAGAACAACCAAAAAACCCCAAAAAATACTACCAAGAAAAATCTGCACTCTGCGAATCTTAGTGTTCTCATTCTGCTTTTCAGGATTACAAATGTTGACCCTTAAATACATATATATATATTTGGGACAGAAATGAGGAATAAACCTGGAGGAATAAAAAAACAAAAAAACCAAAACCATGGGCAATAACCTAACCTTCCTGCAGGTAAGAAATCAAACTATCCAATTTCAGTGATAAAACACATAAGTCTATACTTTAGCAGTGATGTATGGATATAGCCACAAAATCTAGATTTACCACATTTCAGACATGCAGTGGCGATATGTGTTATCTTTGCAGCTGCTACATGCTATGTTGCACCAGGCAGTGATAATTAGAAGTCATTGTTTCTGTAAGACACTCACATCTGCCCATAAGAACATGAATGTGCCACCTGCAAATTTGAAGATAAACATGTCCCTACATTTATTAAGATAAGTTGTTTGCTAGTACAATAGGCTTTTATTTAATTGCCACAGGACTTCTTAAAGACCTAATTTGGAAGAAGGTAAACGTAAATGAAACAGCATATATAAAATTTTTAAAATGTAAAATGCGTTTTTTAATAGTCACCACTACCTATTCATTTCTCCTGCACTATATCTTTGTTTCTCAGAGAGATACCTTTTACTTGGTCTTCATGTCTATAGCTTGTGAACACTGTAGGTTCCTATGAAAAGGCAGGTTCATATCCATATTGTATAGCTAACACAGGCTTCAAGAAAACATCCTCAAGATCCTGTATAGCTTATGGGAATCCTAGTTTTAACCATTAGAATATAATAATTTAAATATTCACCAACTAGTGGGAAGAGCTATGCAATTATTTTTGAAGTGGGATATGCAGCCCTTATTAATTATTGTTTTAAATTACATTCTGAGGAGGTGAGATCAGTTTTTATTTGAGTTCTCACGTATTCTAATGTAGTGTTAACCCTTTCTCATTAATTCCCCAGATTCATGCAATGATCTACAGGCAGCTCTGAACTAATATAATTTGTTGGAGCTCTTTGCTATAAAAAAGACTTTAGAATTCCTGGTGTGGTGTGACCAATATAGTTAAAGCTGAGGGTGGCAACCATCTCCAGTATAAGGAAACCATAGTGACCAAAGTAAATTACCTTTTCCTAGTGTCTTAGCTTTTTTTGTAAGAATCATGTATATATTAGAGGTTAAAGTGTATGAATAGCTGTTCTTGAGCTTCTTCTAGGACTACCAGAAGTTGAGGGTTATTCTGTGCCTCATTGAAGAGGAATTATTTTCAATTCAATTTGTGATGTTGAGTTATAAAAAAAATTAGTAGTCCACTTATAAACATACACAGGTAAACACTTGTAGTACAGGGCTAACATTTTGAAAATGCTTCAATGATGTAAAACTCCTAGTCTCACTTTTTGAAGTGATTTAGAATTTCTAGAAAAAGAGAACAATGAACTTATGAAAAAAATCCTATTTAGAGCTGTATTACATAACAAGAACAAAGTGGATTGCAAGGACTCTTTCCAACATATGAAGTATGGTTATGACGTATTTCATGTTGCCCAAATCTAATGAGTTGTGCAAGCTGTGTCTCCACAGTACAAATATCTTACTTTAATATAATGGATGAGAGAAATTACGTTAAATGAGTATTCCACAACTGGAACAGGCTTTTTTCACACTACTGGATTCATGGGTAAATTCCAGTGCTAGGTTACAAGCTTTTAATCTGACAAACTGGGATTTGCCATAGTCTTTCTTTTTCTTGGCATTTTTAAGATGTGGTACTATAATCATCATCATCAACAGCAACTAGGATCTATGTTGCAGGGAATTAAATAAGAGAAAAATATCAGTTGATGATACCTCTCTCTACCCCAAGTTAAAGGTACTGCATATTTTCTTCTGAAGTCATCAAATCACACTGAAAATTTACCATATCACTTGACTTCAAGTTAACAGATATAAAACTAAACAGTCTTCTCAGCAGTAAAACACACACACACAATCAAATCAATTAATTCCAAACAGGAGATATAGTGCAAAATCACTTAGCATTTGACACTTGTACATTACTGGATAGAATTTTCAGATATGCTGACAATAATTTTTGTACAAGAGAAGAAGGGATTGTCCTTTCAGAACCTTTACCAGTTTTACCTTTATAAGTCTATACTTATAAATAGGTGAAAATCCCTTATTATAGAGATATTTACAATATCCTTCCCATGAAAGATTTAGTGGTTCATATCTGCTGAATGATGTTGTAGCTCACATTTATAAATAAACACTCTGTGTGTGTAGTTGGGGGGGAGTGGGAGGGGAAGAGTGAGTAGGGATTGCTATCTATTTTTTTCTAAATATATTGACATACATTTTGACAATGGTTGAGTTGGCACTGTGTTGTACAGTGTACTGTAGCAGATGAGTATAACATTTTCTTGTCAATTTTAAAGTGGTGTTTTATCCCTGCCACTTAAAAAGAAAATAAAGAAAATAAAGAAAGAAAATGGGTGAGTGGGTATAGTAGTGGGTAGGAAAACTACAGTAGGTACACAGCTCTGTTATTGTCCATGTAACCTTCTCACATTGCCTCTTCTGTCTCCCTCTCTCTTGCTACCATTGCTTGTGTCCTGCATTTTGACTGTAAACTCTTTGGAGCACAAACTGTTGCTCACTCTCTGTCATAGTGTAGCATCAATCTTTGGAAGCTGATGCACTGCTGTTTCCTTAAAAAGAAAGTTATGGAGACTGTAATAAATATTACTACTGGAAACATGGTTTTTATCTATTCCTATAGCATTGAATTTCAGTACACATTCCAGTGCAAGGCTTTCAATGGCTGGCTATTCCATCAAAACTACTGAACAAATCAGGTTTTCTAATATTTCTTTCTGTATGAAAATTTACTTAAAAATACTGCACTGTGGTTTTTTTTCTATAGTGAGACATGGGACTTTCGGTCACTACTGCTAATATTCTTATAATATTGGACACCCATGAAGCTTACTACTTCCACTCCAAGACTTAATGTTTCTCTTACAGGCCACAGGAACCATTTGCAGATACAGAGAGAAAGTGGAGGGAAGAGAGGTAAAGTCACCTCTACAAGTTATGAAGAAATAGGTGCAGACAGCTAGTTTCTCTGAGTTCCCATGACCTTTTTTTGAACAATCCTTGCTTCCTGATGTATTATTTGGTCAAGGAGCAAGAACCACCTTGTAAATAAGCACCCATTTGTTCATTGTTTGCTGTTAAAATATTCTATTCATCTTCTTTGCTAAACAGAACACAGAAGTAAACAGATAAAAACAGTAAAAGCCAAATACTAATATAATTCCATTTGTTAATACAAAAGATGCAGCAAGCAGCAGAGCTACCTCTCTACAGACTTTTTAACTACAACACTTCTTTTATCCCCTTAGCTATTAGAAAAACATATAATATCCTGAAAGAAACTCTGTTTCAAGCTCCAATTCTGTTAATTTTTACATATTTGGGTAGCTTCACCAGAACACAACAGAGCTTCTTGTGAAAGTATGGCTAGTCATTTTTCTAGCTTTTTGTAGGCTAAACACATACGAGAATTTCAAAGCAACTATCACTAACTAGGCAATAACATCTGGCTAAACATGTATCAAATGACAGGCAGGTGATTTAAGACAATTATAGTCCTATAGGTTATTTCAGAATTACCTCTCTTTTGTCACACCCTATGATATGTAGCCTTCAGTGCAAGATCTAAAGATCTGCTTTGGTTGAAGGCTATACTAACTCAGATGGTAAGAGCATAAATTAAGACATTTACTGGTGCTCAACAGATATAGCATAGACCCTCTTTTTAATTGTTCATACGTCTGTATGTATGTGTCCTCAGCTTGCAGCTTTGCAAGTACTTAACCATAGACTTGAAGTTAATAACAGAGGTAAAAACATTTTGTAAGGGGCATCAACCCAGATTTGAAAACCTTACATTTCTTTAGAAAGCTATCCATTTATTAGGAATGTTGAAGAAAACTCCACAGGTTGTTAATCAGAAATACATTTGAACTACTACTACAATAATTTGGTCAGGTAGAGAAAATATGTTCATGACATACATAGATTTAATGCAAAATATAAGATCTGATCAACAAGTCATACAGTCAGAAAGACTTTTTTAATAGGAATACATTATAATGGCTCAGGAAAGAAGTATTAGTTTATCAAGTTGAAATAGAATTAGTGGCTGCACAGAACAATGTACTTATATGCAACTTGCAAAGACTGAGCTATCCATCAAGATTTGCAGCACTCAGACTCAAGTTGAAAAAAGACCACTAAAGAACTGGGGTGGGGTGGGGAATAGAAAGCAAAATCCACTCATCAGAAATGTTATTTACAGATCACATTACAAGATCTTTCAGTAAGAAAATTTACTTGTATAGTAGATCTGATGTAGTTCTCCCTTGTGTTTGGAAGACTGACTCATTCTCTACCTGTAAGATGATTTAGTTATCTATGGAAATATTCTGAATCACAGCCTTGAATAATATTCAACAGCACACTTTCTGAAAATACATATTTACAAATAAGGAAAGCCATCTTTCAGAGTAAATTCATTCAGCCTTCTGGATTAAGTTGATTTACATAAGCATTGTGGAGAGGAGAATTACCCCCTGGCGTTAAACCCAATCTCCACAGATGGTCTTTTTGATCTGTTAATCAGATTTCCTGTATCCTTAGACAATATCTTAATTGCTTATGCCCTCACATAAAAAAAAAAAAAAAAGAGAGAGAAAAATATTTTCAATTATCCTTAAGGAGGCAGGAATAACCATTTATATGCTTTTCACAAGACTGTGAAAGTATAGTAAACATAGTTCACCAGGACAGAAGACTTACAATTAATAACAAAAAATATACTGAAAGTTTTGCGTGTTTTTCATTATTGTTTTTTCTGTATAAATTCTAGATCAAATGTCCTCTGGAATTGAATCCATATTCCAGAAGCTTTCTTTTGTGACACTTCCAAAGTATGTGGATTACTGTGGTGAAATTTGCATATTTAATGCAAAACTGTTCCATGTAGTACAGGCTTTCTGGGTTCACCACTGCACAGCACAAAAGCTGTTGGTTCTGTTTCCACAACTCTAGTAACATCTTCAAAGTTAGTCAGACTTTAATGAAGAAGCACTGTAGGTTTTTTCTCTCCTACGATATTTGAGACGACCACCACTGCCACACCACTGGGTCCAGTATTTTTGCCTTTACAGCAAGAAAAGATGCAAGACACAGGCTTCCATTCTCACTACTTAGCCATGAGACCATTCCTTTTGTTTATGCTAGCTGGAGGACATTTAGTTATTTGTTTTGCATAGAACTATTAATATATCTCTTTAACAATCAATTAGTATTTGATTATAGTAACTTGGTTCCTTCACTTTTCTCCTCAGTCTGTATTCTGTAGGATTTCCAGCAGATCTAACAGTAAAGACAATGTTTGTATCCTTACCGATAATTTCATGTGATTAATTTATACATGCAAAGAATCAAGCAGGAAGGATAGAAGATGATTATTTCATTTAGAAACAAGTGAAGCAACCTACGTGCCTGGTAGCTTATAAAAAAAAAAAATTGGCTCAGTAACCATAACTACACTATATGCACCTGTTTATAATGCTGATTCCAAATTGTTGAGCAGCTGCCAATGTTAGAGTACATACTCTTAAATGCAGGCATGTATCTGCCTGTTATTGCATTATCTAAACACACTTTTCATATCAGTCACTAAAGTTTTAAGAAGCATCTTGAGAGTCAGGATGATATAGTGTCTATGATTAGGTAAAAATGACTTTCTGAATCATAATGTATTATGCAGGATACCCCTTTATCTCTCCATTCTTTCCACAGCTGATAGTTCTAAAATGAGATTATTGCACCCAGCAACATACATTATTTGAACACTAATGAGTATATTATTCTATTAGAAGGAGTGTGTGTTAGTGTGTGTATGCATTACAATCTGACTTAGCTATTAGACAAAAACTCCAAAATTGAACCAGAGAGCCAAAACTGGAACAGGAAGTGAGAGAACTGTATCTATGTAAGCTTTATAGAACTAAAGCAAAAGATACACACCAGTTAATTCCTTGTGTCACTGCAGAAATAACAGCTATCAGTAATGTTAGGTACATATCACATTAAAGTTGACCTTTAGCTAAAGTGTGCAGGCCAACCAAGTAGAAGCCACAGCTGCTCCCACATTTCCTTCTGTGTATGGATGAAAGTGGGGAATCTCTGGTCATTTTTCCAACAATGTCAGTAATCTCTTACAAACATTTTAGACAAAACTTTCCCTATGCTGCGTAAGAAGCCAGTAAACAACATTCTGTTGTTCATGTCTACAGACATTTTTTATTAGTAAAAATAGTACCAACTGCACAGCGATAACAGAAAAAACAACAAAAAAAATTAAGCCTTCCTTCCAAAGCATACCTGTGTCACAAGCTACTTGTATATCCTGAAGGACCAAAAAGTGTGATCTTAGTTTTATACAGCACAAAATAACTGGAGCTAATATAACAGTTCAAGGAGAAACTGTGTGCAATATGCACAACCAGTAGACTCAGAAGCACAGGCTGGAGACATTTAGACATCTATTTGGATTTGTTACTTGCTTAAATAGTGTTTTGGTTGTTCACAAAACTGAATATGATCACATATGCATGTTGAAGTCATATCAGTTGTATTTTTTATTTTGTACTTCTTCTAAAACCACAATTAACACAATATAGAAACCTTGTTTGGTCTTCAGGCTGGTATTTTCACGCCTGGTGAATGTAAGATATCACTGCATGGAAGAGTGGCTTTGCTGGTTGCAATGCACTTTTGGTACTCTATTGACACAAAGACTCAAATAAATTGACTGAACTGAGTGAGAAACGCATATGCAGTACTCAGTAAATCCTGAAAACATGGATCTATTTTGGATAGCTTCCCAGAATTGCTCTGTCAGCTAAAGATCTTGCAGGAGGCCAATTCCTCATTTGCCTCAAAGATTGCTTGCATGCCTTACCTCAGTTCTCTCTCAGATTATTTTCTTTGGTGACTCTGATTGCTTAATTTTTTTAGTTTGTCACTTTTAGGTTTTGTTTTGATTTATCGCATGGAAATTAATGTGCCAACGTTACTGTGGTTGATGTTTGAAAATCCAAACACTATATAAATGTTTAACATTTCTCTAACAGCTGGCAAATAGATTTTTTTTTTTACATGTATAGTTTGTGTCAGCACGTACAAGTTTTTCATTTGTTAACCATAGCAAAACTTATAGTTATGGAAAAGCTTAATCATAACTGCATAAAAAGAGGAATAATATTCTCTACTAAAATCTGTAGACTAAGATTTATAAAAATATATAGGTTTCTCTAGTATCCTATTTATCTTATCCTCTATCAAATTGCATAGGATTTTTATACTATCATTCCTTGAGGTTATACATCTCTGTTGGCTTGGAAGGTTATGGTACTTTTTTCTCTGCCATTATGCAAAAGGTGTGCCCTTTTTACCTAAGTAAAACACAAAAATGTTATATTCTTTAATTTGGTAGCCTGTAAATGCATTTGTTATTAAGTGTTTAGTGTCCTAATCCTGCACACAAAAAATAATAAACCAATTAATTATTTAAATAGTGAATCATTTGAGATGCTGGCAAGAAATATTATTGTCATATGGCCAAATGATGGTATCTACACTGCTTAGTCTGAAAAATGTGAGGAAGCACCTGTCGTGCTTTCACTTTTCAGCCATCCCACAAATTCTATTGAGAAAATAAAGAGAAATTGAATGTTGTGACTGGTTTGCCCAATATCTTGGATGTCACTGATTGTATATAGCAAATATACATATTTAGAATTTTATCTCAGCACAAAATAACTGGAGCTAATATAAATTCTATATAAATTTAGAATTTTATCTCATTGTAAGGAGGTGTATGGCAACAGTTTAATATGAGTAAAAGGAAAAAAAATTAGAATGCCAACTTCATCATCAAATGGTAAACAATTAAGATGCCAGCTGTCATGCAGTCAATCTTTTTTTTTTACAGGCCAGCGCAATCAATATACTCAAGTGGAATGAAAGTGATTGAAGTAGATCAAGACCATTTGATGCTTTTTTTGCAGGCATTGCAAAAAAATCGGTACCTATCCATAAGTAATGCTGCTGTAAGCTTGGGAATACTAGCAAAAACCCTGAAGACTTTTGTTACATCCCATGAAAGTAATTAAAAAATAAGAACAAATTCCTAAAGAACTGATGAAATTTTAAACCAGTATCATTTTCATCCTTTAGAAAGAAATTATTTTCCCCCACATAGGCATCTCTAATTTTGGTGTATAGGATTAGATTACATAAGGATTCTAATATTATAAGGCAGTTCAAGAGAGCTATGGCATTTGATAAAGCTGAAAGTCTAATACAGAAATTTATTCACATCTCTTATAATGTAGAACAGTATATAATCACTGCCCACTGGCAAACAGACATCCATCTGATTCTCTGTGTTTCTTGAGGCAATAATTAGAACATAACCAACAGGTCAAACTTAGCTGTGCCTGGATCAACTTTCAGAGGCTATGGCTCTGAGAAGTGGAAACACAGGAGGTGGTGTAGAGGAACACAGGCAAAGGCTGGTAAGCAAAGGGGCCAGGCCTGGCAGTGGAGACCCTATGGCTACAAACAGTGCTCTGGTGCTCCACTAAAGAACTGCAGGACAGGACTGGAAAAAGTCAAGTTCAGGCAGAAACAAAGAGGAAAGACAAATAGTATCTGACATATGCAAAAGGCACCATATATAGTAAAATCAGATGTAACATGAACTTGCAGACCAGGGAAGAAAAAGCAAGATCTGAAAGTATGTTAGCAGACATATAAAAGTGACCTCAAGCACATGTTAGATTGATGAAGAAGAAACCATCCATAGCAACATCATATTCCTGGTTGAAGGACTCAGGCTGATAAGAAATTGTTGTACACCTCCTCTCCTGTTCCCCTTCTCAAAACACCAGGGTGATGCCATGAACCTTGAGCCCCCAGAGGAGCAGCGGAAAAGTAAGCATGACACCAGGAAAAGTGAGAGTTACTAGGAGGTGTATGTATAACAAATTTAACTGTATTATTCTTATTATTAGTGATATTTTTTCCTGTATAATAACATTCCTTTTTTTTTTTTCTTTTTTTTTTTCTTCTTCTGTAATAACTATGTCTGGAATAAAAATTAGGGTTTCAGTTTTACTAACAATAAATTCTTGGCTTTATATATAAAGTGTGTTTGCTCATGACAGGTTTTTGAGTGTAAAAAAAGTAACCTAGGGAAATAACCAGGAAAAGTAGGTGAAATGGTTAATGATTGGATGACACCAGAAAAAGTAATGCTTGACTGGACAGCCACACAAAGTTGAGATCAGGCAACTGGCACCATAAACCCTGGGTGATAAATCTTTGGGGGTGGTGGGTACGGGAAGGTGAACCGAAGACCCCAGAGGACCACCTGCCAACAGGCCTGGCTGTGGTGTGGGAGCAGTGGAGCTGCAAGAGAGGAAGCATCAGACCCACCCCCTCAGCTTCACTGCAGCCTGGACAGCATAAGCAAAATGCAGTGCACAGATTTAGGCAGTGGCACCAGCACCCCATCCTTATAGCTGATCTGAGCTTGTCACCCATTGGGGAAAGTGTGTTGGAGACTGACTTCTGCTGGGCAGCCATGCAGTAGGTTGTAGACAGTGCATGATGGGTCATGTCTGAGTGGAGGGTGTGTGTGTGCTGTGCTAGTAGTTGTTGTTGCTGTTTAAGAACTGTTTAAGGAGTATTTGTTTACTAAAATTTATTATTGTTTTATTGTTTTTATTTAATAAAATAGTATATGAACAAGCACTTGAATGAAGGAAAGGCTCACCTATTTCTGTGGCGTAACCACCCCCACAGTAATTGACCAATTGACAAAGCACAACATAACAAAATTTGGTGCACAGTGTGTGGAGAAGACATCAAAAGTTTTGAGAGCTGAAAACTCATCCTTGTGTTCCAGTGCCAAAGCTTCCTGCACAAATTGGTGGAGAATGTTACCAAGATGGAGCTGCCCAAGACAACATAAGGTGTTTAAAAGAACTTAGATAGGTCGATAAACTCTCTGTTAACATCCAGTTTTGTTTGGGTTTTCCCTTAAGGGAGAACAAAAAAAAAAAAAAAAGAAAAGAAAGAAAAATAAGAATCACAGTTTGAGACTTTGTTTCAATATGAACAGGATTAAGGAGTTATAAAGTATGGCAAAGGAGAAAGGGGACAAAAGGATGAAGAGTTGTTATACATGTTTGTGCTGTAGGGGAAAAAAAAGTTGGTTCTCTGCCTTCTCTTCCATTTCCAATGGTTAATGAAGTGTTAGAAAAATAATATAAGCCTAATTTTAAAAAATAACATATGAAGTCAGACTAGACTTGACATACAGATTTCATACTGTGCTTTTTGAGAGCTAAATGATATTTTGTCTTGCTTCCCCAGCTATCAATTTTTTTCTGTCCTTTTTATCCCTCTAATTTTCCCTCTTTTGTCTTTTATAAGTACTTTTTTCTCCTATTAATATTTCATATTTTACTCTTCCTTCCACTTTCCCCATCTCCTTACCTCCCAAGCCCCCTTCTTGTTTAATACAAGAGAAGGAAGTTTATTGCTATCATTCCTTTCTTTAATGCTTTAAAATAGTGGGTCAATATATACAAACTACGAAACCTGTTTAAGCTTTCCAATACAATTCTTATGGTCTGTCTCACCTGACTGTAAAACTATTTATTGGAAGTTATGCCACCACAGGTGAAGTACTTGAATGAATCTGCTTGGTTTGATCAACAGGCCATAGCACGCTTTTGTAGTTAGAATCAGAAATTATTCAGCATTCAGAAAACAAGAAATAAATAGTTGATAACTATTGGGTGGGTGCTGCCTATTATTTTCTGGATTGCACCTACGTACTACAATGGGTTGTATTTACTTTAGATTATTTGGCATTACATTAGCATTGAAGCCGGATAAGGAGAAAAGAGAAATATAACTCTTTTAAGAGGCTACAGATTGTCTACCACAGTGAGTGCATTTTGAGGTTCCAAAGAGATAAGGGCAGATGTAGAAACAAATATGAAATGACATGTTGGTACATTAATGTACCCGATATTTGTTTTTCTTTTCTTTTCTTTTCTTTTCTTTTTTCTTTTCTTTTCTTTTTTCTTTTCTTTTCTTTTCTTTTCTTTTCTTTTCTTTTCTTTTCTTTTCTTTTCTTTTCTTTTCTTTTCTTTTCTTTTCTTTTCTTTTCTTTTCTTTTCTTTTTTCTTTTCTTTTCTTTTCTTTTCTTTTCTTTTCTTTTCTTTTCTTTTCTTTTCTTCCTAGCAGGTAACCTTAGCAGTATCATTAAGCAGGGGGAATTCACAAGGTGAAGTTTGAGGTTTCCAGTGCCATCTTTTAGTGCTTTCTGTGTTTTTTTGAGGAAAAAATGAGACCTGAAGTAGTAATAGGATGTGACAAAGACCATAATCATCTGTGTCCATTTTATTATCACACAATTTTATTTAGAGTGGTATATAAAATAGTCTATCTGGAACATCCATTGTTGTAGGCAGCATCAGAGCACTGTTGATTTGCTACAACTGCTGAACTGCTATTTTCTATCCATTTTCTATGCAATATACAAGTCTTACACAGTAGGAATGCAGTCTCTTGCCTGGGAAATACCGTTCTGAAATACTAAGATCAAATGTAACTGACAGTGGAGGTATGCACACAAAGACTTATCCAATATCAATGCATAATTTTGCATAAGAAACAAAAATTTAAACTTTTTCTTCCACTTATACACTGTCCGTGGCAATGACTCTTGAGGTCATTGGCAAATATTGTTGTCATTCTTCTGTCTTACCTAAAAATGAATAAATGCACTGCTGGAACATTTTTGTTGGAACATTCTCTGGGGAATTTTTTTTTGTTTTTACACTTTGATTTTTTCCCTTATTTGTTTGCTCTGTCTAGTTGGTTTTTTCTCAGGTTTTGGTTATGATTATGCTTTTGAATAAATATATCTTATCATGTACAGTGTTAGGGATCTCTAGGTTGTCCTGCAATGCAAATGATACTAGTGACAACTGGGATTCTTTCATTGTTTTCAGTAACTAAGCACTGAAACTGATTCATACTTTTCCAGGAAAAAAAAAAAGAAATAAGAAAGCAGGAAATACAAAATGAGAGTAAATGTCATTAGAGCTGAAGTTATAACACAGAATAGTAGGAATAGCTAGGTTTAAAACATCCTCTGCAAATTTCAGCTTCTTCCCAAGTGGTGCAATGCTGTTTCCATGCTCAGTTGCCTTTCATACTAAATGTATAGACTTCTTGCAATCATATTTTAGCATACGACTCGTGAGCAAACCTCCAAAAGGTAAGAAAATAAGACAAAATTCTATTTGCTAGAACTAGCCATGTCTTCTTTATCTGCAAGGATATTTTTTACCTATCAAGTAATGCAGTGCTCTATTATTTTAAAGTTGTGCTTTTCCATGGGCTACTTTTTTTCTCTTCTTTCTGTGCGTTAGTAATCCTTTCCCTCTGATTTCTTATTCTACATTTGCAGCGGAATAACTTATTCCTTCTGTGGAGCTTTCTCCTTCACT
>NW_008825114.1:2422813-2427341 GCF_000699105.1 Pygoscelis adeliae
TTCTGTTCATGCTGATACCATTTATTCAGGAACTTTCCCTGGTTTCTAGTCTTCTCCTCTGTCTATCCCCAGGAATATTGGTTGCTGCCTCTTTTAGCGTTCTACAGAACTCCTGTGACAAGATACATGGTCCCTCAGATTCAGATGATGTATCTCAGAAATACTTAGAGTGCCATTTTTTTGTTTCCATTTGAGCAAGAGACTGAAAACTGTACAAAGGAAACTATATTTGAGAAATTTATGTTATATAAATAGTGTTGACAAACATAAGCAAGATTAAGATCAGGATATTCAATTTCTTATTGGGAATTCACTGGCTTAAGTATGAGAAGTTGCCAGTGTAACTTGTTAGGTATTATAATTTTATAGAGTATGGAGCTCTGGAGATTTTTCCTGGAGAATAAAAAGCTACTTGCCCTGTATCTCTTTACAACATGTTGTTCTGTCAGGCTAGTATTAAATTGCTGAGAAAGATGGGGGTGAAGAAGAGAGAGGCTTCCTATGAAAAAAAAGGGAAGCAGTGCCTCTATGTCTCGTTATTCACTTGGTAGTAGGAGGCCTAGAAGATATGTGTGTGGAAAAGGGGAGAAAGCAAATGCAAGAGCAGTACTGTGACTGGCACAGAAAAGAGGGAAAATCAGAAATTTGAGAAATCGGACAGCACAGCCCATTGGAGAATCAAATTCCTGGGAGAACAGAGAGGAAATTAGGCTGAGCCGAAAGTCAGCAGCAGGTGAGAAGTTGAACATATTATGAAAAAAAACCTGCTTTTTTTGGGCCACCATAGGAGCTTCATGGGTTGAAACAATATTCAGTCAAATCTGCTAAAATAATAATTTTATGAGTTAACTCAAATTTCATCTATTAGGTGTCTATTTATTTCCCCCTCTGCACTGTATGGTTTCATCTTCTCTATTTCCTAAATGGAAGAAAAGAAGAATTGAGTAACGCAACACAGAACAATTAGGACTGACAGTGGCCCTTGCAGTTTGGAAAGCCTGTATTATGAAAATACATTGTCAAATACTATACGATAATAGCTGTGCCATTAATTTTTTTTTGCATATTTAAACCCATTAATGTGAAACTTCAAGTGGTACATTTGTGTGTATGTAAATGGGTGCATATATTCACATACTTACAACTTTACACTTGCTGGCTAGAAATGTATACCTTTAGAAGATGCATTTCATTTAGAGAAAGATTATTTTCTAGATTCTATCAGTTTTTACAATTATTAAAATGAAAACTTGAAATTAAGTAAGATTAGAAAATAGAAGAGAATGGAAAATAAGATAAAATAAAATAAAATAATAAAAAAACCAAAACAAAGCAAAACAAAACCAAAATATAAAACAAAACCAAGGGAAACAAAAAAAAGGTAAAAGGGGAAAGCTTAGACAAGACACTGGGTATCTGGTTTTATACTTTGTCCTAGCTTCTTAGAATCTGCTCTCTCCCTTCTGTAACACAAGATAAAAAGTCTGCAGAATATGACAGAAGGTCCATTATCACCTCGTACATTGGAACATAAAAGTAACTACTTGAGCTCAGTCATTCCTTATTAGTATTTAAATAATTTCTAGAAGAATTTAAGCATAAAAGAATTCCTCTAGATAAATAATATCTACCTTTAAGATTGGATTGGACTGGACTGATGTACATTTGATCACATTGGAGTGATGGATACTTGTTTTAATACAGCTTTGTGTTTATCTTTCTCCCTGTACTTTGTCCTGAAACATGCTTTCTTGTTTTTTGCAGTAGAGTTAGGGACACAGATGTGGCAAGTCTACCTCCATCAGGTTTTGCCCAGCAGTGTTTCTCAGCAAAGAAGGAATATGTCACTGACCATGTTCTTTGCTCTCCACATTAAAGCTAATGGGGTGATAATGTGTAGAAATGTTCAAAATGTGTAGAAAAGAGTGCATGTGCAAATATTTTAGTTCAAGATTTATATGTCTTTGGGAAAGCAGTCAGTCATACAGTGTTTTTAGACAAACTGCATATGCATGCATGCATACACATGTTTTAAGTGGACAGAGCTCAGAAAAATAACACAGTGTTATGAGCCATATTGCAGCTCTAAATTAGAAGTCAGATCTGGTGTTCAGGTTCAGGTTCAGATGAACCTGCTTGTGGTTTGCTCTTAACTCTTCAAATTCAGATAAATTGGCATTGAATAATATCCAAATTATATGCTGTAGTTTAATCTATAGTTTTTTTCTCCGATGCATCCACAGCTGATACAGTTTTACCTTACGAGGAGAATAGAGAGCCTGATATCCCTTGGACATAATATTCAAGGAATTCTTGTTTTCCAGCAGCCCCCTATGCTTCTGTTTCTGAAATACTGCGGTATTAAATGATACAGACATTTTACAAGTTGGTGAAGTATCATACTTTTGTGAGTACCAAAAGCCTATAAAGGTATATGTAAGGTACAGACACCCTATGTGGGTACAAGTACAGGTGTATGCAAGTGCATCTAATATACTTGTATGCAAATGTGTTTTCCTGTGTATCTATACAAACGCTTTTTTGAAGCTCATGACTACAGAGTTGCAAATACCTGAAAACACCTTTATATTTTCATAAATCTGAATATAGCTAAAATACTCACTGTGAAAAATTACTCATTTTTTTAACAAGGAAAGTTACAAATTTATATTAGGTAAATGTCCATCTCAATCTTCATTATACAATAGGAATAGCAGAGGTCAGACTCTCTAGGATTCTAAACATGCTTTAATTATTTACAATAGTTTAAAATAAATTTTAATCCATACCTTTTGTTTTAGGAGTTTCATACTTGTTTTGCTTTGTTGCAACAGATTTTGAAAACCGAGTGTGACAAAGAGACTGTGTATAGTATCTATATGTCGGTATCATGGGTATGCCAGTACTAAAATATGTACACATACAGCTAACACGTAAGAGTTTTTCCCATTTCTGTGACATAATTCTTGGCCAGTTATTTAGGATAAAGCTACCTTCAATTTAATCTTTCTAGACATTACATGTATGTATACACGTCTATACACAGAGATGAGAAATAATTTTGGAAAGAACTGCAGTAGCCTGCATCCATTCTAAGACAATATTATATTAACTTTTTTGGCAAGACTCCATTTGTGGTGTTTAAAAACTCTGATTCTTGACAGAATAGCTTACTGGTACTAAAACAAAAATAACTATATAGAAAATAACCTTGAAATGCCATGGATCATAACATTACCATCATCAGTATTTTAAGTAGTTTTAGATTTTATTTTGGTATTGAATCAGTTTGCATTTTTATCTGATTTCTAACTATGCAATATATATAATATTGTACTTGGGGTGGGAATTTTATCCTTAGGTTTTTTTCACTAAAAGCACAGCTTTTAGAACAAGAAAAAGCCTACAAAAACCCACTTGAAACAAATTAGAGTAAATATTACATGTTGACATGTTTCAAGGCATTATTATTATGATGATTTTTCGGAATAGGAAAGGTTAAGTTGATCTCTAACATTTGCACAGCAACAGCACATCTGTGTACCTAGGTGTTGATAAAGACAGATGGTACATGGAGTAACAGCTGCCAATGTAAAACATGCAATATGCAATGTAGGAGTTGAAAAGAAATCATTTGGGCCAGATCAAAATACTAAGGTAAGACTGCATGTATCACAATGTGTCAAGATTAATTGCTTTTCTAAAATTAGAACCACAATATCCTGAAACAGCACTATCTGATGCAGATCAGAAAGGTTTTGAACAATGCAGATCTTTAAAATGGAGTCGTTCAGATGCTGCTGAGACTCATTAGTCTTTAGCACCTGAATGCAGTATAGTAAACAGAGCACTAAGTGAAGAAGGGGGCTAGGGGTTGGAACCAATACCCAGAGGCTCTGGTTGTTGCCTCCTCAGGGTCTGACTGAACAGCTTTTAGAAGGAAACACACTCTGTATGAGATCCATGACAGGGTCAGTGGTGGCAGCTTAATGTATTTTTAAACCTCATTACCAAGAAATTCCACTCTTGATCTAAAACAAAGGTTTGATATGGTTTTTTATTTACCTTAGGCATTATGGTACTGGTGAGGACTAAGAAGGCTGTTCTGACTAAAGTAGAAGTAACAAGCTGAGATGATCAAGACAATTACTTTCAGTGGGATTAGGCTTCCTGGTCTTCTCAGGTTAGAAACTGAAATCATATTGTTCATGCACTTGCAGAACAGGAAAACATGGCAATGTAATAGCACCAGGGACTACTGGGATGGCAAGGATTATACTTCTGCTCAGGAGGGAAGGATACCCTTCAGTCCAATTCAGTAGTTAGATCAAATGGGGACATGAACTCTCTTAGTACGTGTCTCTTCTTAATAGGAGCCTTCAATAGAAGTCTTCAAGTATCATCAGATGTACAGTACCCTGCTATTCACTTACAAATGGCCTAATAGGGTGTTCCAGACATGATACAGTGATAAATCACAGAAGTGCCAATTAAAATGGAAAGCTTATTGTGTCTTTCATTTAAAAGT
>NW_008825114.1:2427395-2433656 GCF_000699105.1 Pygoscelis adeliae
AAAAGCTTTATATGCAGAGCTTCCTCTTCACATTACTGCCTCCTGGTAATAAAGGGGTTCTTACAAGTGTGATTATAATTGAAATTCTTTTGCTTTATAATTTTCATGTTTTCAAATTCCAATTACTCCAATTGAGGGTCTTCTTCATCTGCTAAAACTGGTCCCAAATACGGTCTTAAGGCATTCTTGTTATAAATAATTGGCATTTACTGAAATTTTTAAGCCTCAACACAATCTTTCTCACATCCACTCAAAAAACCCCAGCACCTCTGCTCACAAAGCAAAACATGAAGGTATGAGAGGAAATAAAAGTAGAGAACAAATATCTCTGATATTCACTATGAGGATGAAAGTACCAGTTACCAGCTAAAATGGATTAAAAATTTGTCTTTATGGGACCTGCTCCTTTTTCCTCTCCCTGTTTGCCAATCTGTACATTATTGGTCTGGATGAAGTTCAGATATGGTTCTTTCCTTGTCACTGCATAACCTTTTTTTTTTCCTTTAACCAAATTATTTTCTAACTTTGTGATGAGAAGTCTGTATCACACTGGCACGATTAGTTGTCTTTATACCAGTCTAGGGTAGCATAACTGAGAAGAATAAAAGCAAACTGTCCTTGCCATGGGTCCCATGTTTTTTGAGTCAGCTTCTAGATCGCCTCCAAGGGTTACATGAAAATTCTCATTAAAGGATGGTGTTTCTAATTTCTCTCTGACCAGAAGGGCTTTTTCCATCAAATGTCACAATTTCTCTTCCTCTCCTTTAGAACATGCAATAATTATTTTATAGTTCACCAACACATTTGTGCTGCAGCCTATTTCATGAACAATTTGGATTGCAGAATTGTAAATTTCCATCTACATTTGTCCTTTCTATTTAATCACTGCTTTACCACAGAGGTAAGCCTTCCCTTCCCTCTTTAACTTCTTTTATTAAGAGCTTAGATGCAGCAGCATGTTTATTACAGACATTACAATTGTTATGCGCTATCTTACATACTGTATTATTAGCAATAACAGGGCACAACAGAGTGAAGCCTTCACCTGCATTTGTTTCCTTTTATGGATTTTTGTAAAAACCATAAGTGCAGATTTTCATTGCAGTGTGTGTGGGTTTAGCCATGCAATTCACATTAATATTAAAAGGAATCACGCAGCTAAGTCCCTGCACGCCACATTGAAAATACTCCTTAATGTTATTTTAATGAAGATTCTTTTATGAGTAAATTATTTCAGAACAGCTGAGCAGTTATTATCTTCCTCAGTTACTAGTGATTGCCCACAGGGTAAGTGTTCTCTAATATTATGTTGCAGCCCCCGTGCCTTTGCCATGTTGTTATGGGACCTTTCTAGTTATAAACGATTTTCATTGTAGTGTGCAATTAGAAACTAGCCAGCAGAGTAAAACAGCAAAACTTGTTTTTGGCTGCAAGTTGGAGTTGCCCTTGGGGGTCTTTAATTTATGCTCTGCCCTTTTTGTATAATCAAGATTTTTTTGAAATGCGCCCAGTTTATTCCTTAGAGGGAATATTTCTCTCCTTCTTGAGGTTCATTCTACCTTGTTTGTGGTTTATGAATCTTTCAAGGTTGTTCTGGATAGTTAGTCATATGCAGAATGACAGTATAAACCTTTAATGAAACTTCGAACCATAATTTACTCATTTGGGCGTACTTCACTTGGTTTTGAAGCCTGGCATGTTGCACACAGAAATCCACTGCATAGTTAATTAGCATATGTGAACTCTGTTCTTCCTTTCATACACAAATTATATTCATTAGCAACTACCTTTCCTTTACATAGAGGTAGGTACCACCACAGACCTGCCTACATGTATGTCTTCCTATTGCCACCCCGCCCTTCCTCTTCCTCCCCCTGCTTGGGAACACAGCATTTTATTCCTATCTCTTTGGGCCGGAGCACTACAGACCAAAATACTGTGGATTGAAGTGCTGCTAATGGTACTTATTCAGAAAATGTTGGTTAGATCTATAAAGAACATCTGTAAATTGTTATGACATAAATTTTCAGAAAGGAGTTCTTTCTTTTGCTTTTTTTTTTTTTTTAACAGTTGATGAAATAAAAATTGCTTACACAGGCCCAGCTCATTACTTTGTTCTGGTACAAGCATTGATAATCTTTCGTCAGTTCTACAGCATTTTTTTTCCTCTTTCTACTGGACTCATCCTTTTATCTAAGCGACAGGACTGAGACTTGAAATGTATATATATATACATATATAAAACTATATAACACATATATATAACACAAAACATATTTTGAGCCATCTCTTTTATGTGAGTGCATTCTCTTAGTGTGATGAAAAAATGTAATCCATAAAAATGCTATTCTGTGGTTAATAAAATTGCATCAGTTTTATAATTTATGTAAAGGTATTCACCATGGAATTACTTTGATAGCCATGAAACAGTAAAGGTAGCCAACTGCAATGTTTTGTTTGGTTTTTGGTTTTTTTTTCCCAACTCATGTCAGGTTTTACAGATTGATCTCTAGAACAGGTGAAAAAATCTCCTCTGTGGGTTACATGAGTACTCTTCCTAGGGATCAATATAATCATCTCATTTAAGCTGTAGACTATTATAATCAAGAGAATCAAGAAAGCCATTTACCGTGTCCTTGCTTCCCTCAGTATGATCCCATGTAAGTGATTTCTTTGAGATCACATCCTAAAGGCAGAGAAGATTTAGCTTGTGAATATATGAAAACTGATTAACTTCTATTGACACTGGCTGATCTCACAAATTTGTTTCTTGCTGCTTACTAATAAAGAGTTCATGTGATGTGTCACAGCCTATGACAATAGTAATGAGCATTAATCAAATTATATGCCCCCAATTGACTTTGTATCACATTACCCAAAAGAAAGCAATCCACAGACTCAATTAGTTCAAAAGGACTTTTTCATCAGCCTTAAGAAATAAAAACTAGGCTAATAATTTAGTAAGTCTAGATTTCTTTCCTTCTTTCTTTCTTTTTTAATTTTCTTTTTAGTAAGTGGAAGTTCTTAGATATGAATCATACATATTTCAACATAAAATAAAAATTTAAATATATAGTTTGTTTCAATATACAGTAAATGTGAGTTAAACATTGTTTTTGAAAAGTGCTCTAAATATTGAGTAGACATTTTCAAAAAGCATTCTAATTATAAAATCTATGTTTCACTCATTCCAGTCAACTGTGTATAAATGAACATACTTTAAGCCACATTTCAGAAACTGTATTCATTTCAGGTCCTCTGCCTCCTTTTTTCCATTTCCTCTATTGATTTCTGAATAAGATAATGTTAATTGATTAGAATGAATGTGTATACTCCAGCCAATTTTGATATTTCATTTGCAACTTGCTTTGTGTAATGCCCTACTCCTTTGATCTAATAATGAAAATGTGTCAGTATATTCTCATTATAGAAACAAGGTAAAGCAGTCCAGGTCTCCTGGGGCCAGTAGGACTACAACATGTGAATTTAAATTGCTAAGCTACAACCCCCATACTCTATATTTTGTAAATAGTATGTTGCATACTTACTTTATACCTTTAGCAATAACACAAATGAAAATTTAGAGACACTATGTACATTAACCAGTATTTCTGGAAATTTCAAATAAAAAAAACCAAAACACAAAAACCAACAAACCCAACCTGAAGTATCAGTATTGCAGGTTATGTGTGCTAGAAGAATAAAACACAGCACAGAACCAGGCACCCTAGTTCTGTCTCATTTATTATTTTGACTTCCACAGCAAAATATATATCCCTTTATTTGGTCTTGGACTGAATTAAACATGACACAGCTGATGGTAGTTCTATGCAGATTCATTGATATATTGGAGCAATACCAAGAGGCCAATGAAACAATGTTTTATTTAAAGACCCTTTCATACCTTGTTGCCTATATAAATATCTTTATATATTATTACCTTTTTTTTTTTAAATTCCTCTATTTACAGGTGATAAGTATTTTGTATTGGATGTGTCTTTGAAGCAGAAAATAAAAAGGAGGGAATAGAAAATATTTATCCATATGTAACTTGGGTTATATCAATCAAAAGAAACCTTGAAACAAAACAGGCAAGCAGCAGGCAGATGAATTTTTGCTTAATATAATAAAAGGATAATGCCTTCATCTATGACTACTTGTGCTATTATTTTGCTAAATGGTATATTTGTTGCTGAATTGAAGATTCTGAAAAGGTAGTCAGAAAAAAATTTTACTGAAAAAACTTTGTGCTTGTCCCAGCTCTCAGCTTTGGAGTGGTAATGTTATTTCAACATCTGGCATACTTATCCATAAACTCACTTGTCAGCCTCAGGAAGGTCACAGTTGGAGTCTTGTTTGTAGAATTTGTAGAAGATGATCATGACTGAAGTAAAAAATATCAGAGCTGATTTGGCTTAAAAATTTGACTTTTTTGATAAAATATGCTGCTGGATTATCAAATATTGTACTTCGAATATATAACAAAATTTCTTAACATAAAGATCCCATTTTTAAAATATTTTAAATTTCAAGAAGAATGTACTGAAAGTTTTTATAGTCTATTTTGAGAAGTAATTCCTTCTATCTGAGCCTTTTCTTTGTGTAACAGGAGTTTCAATATGTTGCATGAACAGTATCAGTCTATAAATAGTACTATTCTGTTTGCTTCATGTTAACCATGTAGTGTGGTATGCATCACATATGCTTGGAACCTGGCAAGAGACATTTCCTTGGTTTTACAAAAGTTTTTAAGATGAAGTAAAATTACCCATCCTATGCTAGCATTAAATCAAGTTTTTAAAAGTAGAGTGAAAATAAATACAGATTTTCACTCATTTGAAATTTAAAATTTAACATTGTACAGGGCTTTGTCTTGAAAGTCTCCAAGGATGGGGATTGCACAGCTTTCTGTGTACCCTCTTCCAGTGCTGCATTACTGTCCTCATGATTTTTTTTCCCCATTAATGTCCAGACTGAAAATTCCAAGAAAAAACTTGTGGCCACAGTACCTTTTGTATCACCTACCACTATTTAAAACACTTCTGCTCCACCACCTTCACAACATCCTCTCAATTATTTGGAGATGTGTTGTTCTCTTCTTCAACAGGATAAACTACTCCAGCTTCTTCTAAACCTCCTTTGAGGTCATTTGACCTTAGTAGCTTCTGTTGAACCCTCTCCTGATTTTAGTGTCCTCCTTTGGATGTGTGTGGTGCACAAAACTGGGCAAAATATTCCAGGTGAGACCCTGACACATAGAGGAGGATTATAACTTCCTTAAATCTGTTGACTGCACTCCTCCTAGTGTAGATAAGTCTGCCTTCTGCTTTATTAACCATGAAAGGACACTGGTGGCTCGTGTGGAACTTGACATCCACTATGATCCACTGGCCTTTTTCAGCAGGGCTTAGTCAGGCAGTCAGTTCCCAGCCTGCCCTGATTTATAGGTCTATTCTGAAGATTTCCTATCTTCCCCTGAACACCAGGAGTTTTCTGGTGTGGTCTGGTTCTATCTCTGGCTTGGTCCTCATGCTGCTCAAGATCCCTCTGAACTGAGGCGCTACCATTTGACATGCACACCACTGCTCCTGAACTAGTATCATAAAGTTGCTGAGGGCACATTCTGTCTTATCACCCATGCAGCTGATAAAGTTAATGCACGGTATCAGCCCCAGTGCCAAGGCACTTATTTTGATAATGGATTTCAAGCCACTGATTACTTGCCTTTTAGATTAGGGGTCCAGACAGTTTTCAGTTCAGCTAACAGTGCGTCCGTCAGCCCATACCTCCTCTGCTCCCAAAACTGAATGCTGTGGGGAACAGAATCAGTAGCATTAATAGAGATAAAGGTATATTACATCATCTTGTCAATAAAGCTGGACATTTAATCACAGAAGGCAAGCATGCTGGTTAAATGTGATTGTAACAGTGTAAATCAGTGCTACACTTTCTTATTAGCTTCACATGTTGCATGTGTTTGGAAATACATTTTTCATCCATGCAGGCCTCCTGGTGTTTTTGCCTGATTTCCTCTTTGTTGGGATGCATCGCTCCTGAGCTTGAAGGAGGTGATCCTTGAATATTGGATCACCAGCGGCGGCTGATGCCTCCACCCAGACAGAACTGCTGAAGGGAGAGGCTGCAGTGCAGACCTCAGGCTGCAGGGAGTGCCTGGACCTCTCTCCTGGGGTAGGGACAGGCAGCAGACCGGCCTGCAAAAGGTGTGCCCAGGTGGAGGGCCTCCTGCCGCAGGTGGCGGAG
>NW_008825114.1:2433879-2434260 GCF_000699105.1 Pygoscelis adeliae
GCTGAGGTGCTCTTGCAGAACCGCTTCACCACTCTGCAGGCCAAAGAGGAAAGTCCTGTCACACCAGGAGAAGCGCTGGAGCTGAGTAATGCAGCCCGATCTGCCCCCTGTATAACAACCGGCACCACTAAGAAAAGGCGATGGATGATAGTAGTAGGCGACTCTCTTCTAAGAGGTACGGAGGCACCCATGTGCTGACTGGACGCACTCTCTAGAGAGGTGTGCTGCTTACCGGGGGCGCGCATCAGGGCTGTCACCGAGAGGCTACCAAGCCTCGTACAGTCCACTATTATCTGCTGCTGCTGTTTCACGTGGGCACCAGTAACACAGCCAGGAGCAGTCTGAGGACTATCAAGAAGGACTACAGAGCCCTGGGAGCGG
>NW_008825114.1:2436823-2447979 GCF_000699105.1 Pygoscelis adeliae
GTCTGCACCTGGATCAGGGCAACCCCCGATACCAGTATAGGCTGGAGGATGAAGGGATTGAGAGCAGCCCTGCAGGGAAGGACTTGGGGGTAGTGGTGGATGAAAAGCTGGACGTGAGCCAGCAATGTGCGCTTGCAGCCCAGAAGGCCAGTCGTATCCTGGGCTGCGTCAAAAGAAGCATGGCCAGCAGGTCGAGGGAGGTGATTCTGCCCCTCTACTCTGCTCTGGTGAGAACCCACCTGGAGTACTGTGGCCAGCTCTGGAGCCCTCAGCATAAGAAAGACACAGACCTGCTGGAGCGGGTCCAGAAGGGGGCCACGAAAATGATCAGGGGGATGGAACACCTCTCCTATGAACTGAGAGAGTTGGGGTTGTTCAGCCTAGAGAAGAGAAGGCTTCGGGGACACCTTATTGCAACCTTAATTGCAAGTATTGCAGTACTTAAAGAGGGCTTATAAAAAAGACGGCTGCAGACTTTTTAACAGGGCCTGTTGTGACAGGACAAAGGGGAATGGCTTTAAACTAAAGGGGGGTAGATTTAGAGTAGATATAAGGAAGACATTTTTTATGCTGAGGGTGGTGAAACACTGGACCAAGTTGCCCAGAGGGGTAGTGGATGCCCCATCCCTGGAAACATTCCTGGTCAGGTTGGATGGGGCTCTGAGCAACCTGATCTAGTTGAAGTTGTCCCTGCCCACTGCAGGGGGGTTGGACTAGATGACCTTTAGAGGTCCCTTCCAACCCAAACTATTCTATGATTCTATGATTATTTTCCATGATCTTCTTCAGTAGAAAAGTGAGACTGACTGGACTTTAGTGCTCTAGATAAGCCAAGGATGCATGTTGGATCAGTGTTTTTCCAGTGGTCAGATACCTCTCCCAATCACTATGAGTTTTTGTAAGTAATAATGGTCTTACAATCACATCACTGTTTTTTCACCACTCTCAGGTGAATCCTTTCTGTCTCGTGAAATCTGGTACCTCCATCTTCTTTGGTAGCCTCTTATTCATTGCTCACTTCTTCCGAAATCATGTTCTTTTTTTTAATCTGGAAAACTCAATCATGTTTTTTTCCTGGTTTTGTCAGCTATCATGCCTCCAGACTTCTTCATTTTTATTTTAGAAAACTGGTGTATAAAATCCTTCTAAACAGTACAGATGAAACCAAATATTCAGGAGGTGAGGTTCTGTAATAAGTTAGACATTGCTCATGGACAGAACATAGTGAGTATGAAGACATTAGAAATATAGTTAATTAATAATAAAAATGGTCTGTATGTAAAGTGCACATGAGAACTCATGTTAGGAACTCATGTTTCGATAATTAGCTGCAAATAGGAGCAAAGAGAGACAATAGAACATATAGATTAAAACATGATTCTAATGAATACTTGAAAAATCTACAGCAGAGTTGAAGAAGGTATGTGAACAGTCACCCTGTTAACCAATGAAATTTGATAGTATCATATGCAATATGACGTAGACTGCAAAGGCATAATGTTGACTTTTAGATTAAATTTGAGTTTTCTGAAAAGAGAACAAAATATCACTGTAGAAATCTCAGTAAAAACCTGTGTTCATTTGCAGCAGTAGCTAAAAAAGGAAAAGAAAAAAAAAAAAACCCAAGCCCAAAACAATAGAAAATCAAGCAAGTAGTTCTGTGAATAGCATAACTTGTGAAACTCAGCTTCCTGGATCTTCAGTGAGCAATGTCCAGCTACCAAGCAAATTCTCATAGAGTGTTTAATAATGTATCTGAGCTCACTGAAAACTTTCTCATTTAGAGTGAATACCTTGGGTCTCTGTACTCTGCCCAGAAGGCTATTTCATAAAACTGAAGGAACTGATGTATATTTGAGCTCTCTTCCATCCCCAAATGTGATTGAAACCACTGCAGCCAAAGCAGAGGCCTGTGATAGCTACAAATCAAACCCACTCTAATTAGGATGTAGATAATAATATTACTTTGCTTTGAGCCTGTAGTTCATGAAGTGTGCACAAACTATGCATCTGAAAACAGTGTATAATTATTTTGTTACACTGTCATGAAATAACCAGTCACAATTTATAACCATGTTACATAAATGCGTGAGCAAGGTGACCACCTTAGGGGCAAACAAAGATGGGTACAGTTGTATATCCAAGTGTCAAAAAGTTGGTAGGTCATGCAGCAGGTAAGGGACAAGGGACTGCTTACAAGCAAAACTTCCTGCTGGATAAAAAGAAAGATGACTGGCAAAACGAAAAAGAAGATAAGCAATAGTGGGAACAGAAGATGGGAGAAAATTAACAAAAAAAAACTTGTATACGGAAGAAAGATGGTTAAGAAAACCAGCCTACTAGTTCCAACTTCCCTTGTCAAAGAGCTTTCATAGAGTGTTTAATAAAAGCCTGATCACGATGACCAGAGTAAGAAGAGATCTCTTCTCTTAGCCATCACCACCACCTGTGCTAACTTTATGCCATCAGCTCCATGGCACTGTATTCTCACAGCTGCTTTTGAATATGAGTGTTAAAGACTGTTAATTCCCTGGAGTATCTAGATCACCTATCTCAACATCAGTGAATAGGGATTAGTAAATGCAGAGGGAGACAGAAAAAGAATGGGCTGACAAGCAGACAAGCAGCAAGAGTACGAAAACCTCTGTGGTGGGTTGACCTGGCCAACAGCCAAGCACCCACATAGTCGCTCACTCATCCCTGTCTCCTGTGGAACAGGGAGAAAATGGAAGGTGAGGAGACTCAGGGATTGAGATAGTGACAGTTTAATAGCTAAAGCAAAAGCTGCACATGCAAGCAAAGCAGAAAGAGGAATTCAGTCACTACTTCCCATCATGGGTAGACGTTTAACCACCTCCTGGAAAGCCGGGTATCAGCATGTGTAATAGCTGTTTAGGAAGAAAATTGCCATAACCATGAATGTCCCCACTTCCTCCTCCTTTACCTGAGCTTTCATTTCATTCCATGTGGCAAATTTGGGTCAACTGTCTTGGCTATGTCCCCCTACCAACATCTTGCTCAAACCCAACCTACTGACTGGGGGGATGGGGAGGGCCGACTGGGAAAGAGAGAAAGCCTTGATACTGTGGAAGCACTGTTCACAAAACCTGGAATTTTTTGTTAGTAATATCCTAAAGAAAGCATATATTTAATGTACTACTGGCATTATTTCAATTTATGTGTTTTGTCTGTTTCTAGAAATGAAATTTAGGCTACACTACCTGCTTACTTTGAAAAAACTGTCCATTACTGTTTGCTCAAATGGCTTAGGTTTGAATGATGAAAGTTTGTAACCTGGATTTTGGATGAGGAATCTCACAAAATGAACCCCAGAGATTCGGCAACAACAAACTAGGAAAAGCAGTATCATCTTTATAAATACAAAGAAAAAAAAGTGGTTTAAGTATGTATTGATGAGGAAAAAGAAAATAGAAAACTAAGTTTGTGAGTCATCTCCTAAAAATAAGCCCAGCGGCCCAAACCAGAAACATTCCTTTCATCATATAAAGATTACCATTTTTTTTCCCCATAGAGCTGCTGCCACATGGCAAGCCATTTTATACATCCTCCTAAATTGTCAAGTAAAACAGTCTTATAGTCTACTGACAGACTTATTTGTAGACTTTCAAACAATGATTTTCCTCCAGAGATTAATCAATATTAATATATAATTTGATTACAATAGTTTATTATTATTAATAATAGTTGTAGTGACAAAACCACTTAAAAGTTCTGACACACTAGTAGATACTTCACTGTCCTCTTTACCATCTAACCCTGAAGACCAAATGTTAAGCAATGAAACTGGTTTGGGTTTTCTTTATCTCCTTCTCTTCTATCTCAGAAAGGCAGGAGGCATTCTCAGGCTTGCCAGGTGTCATATATTGGTTTTGCCACATTTAATGACCCCCCATTGTATCACACCTTTCTATATCCCAGCTTGTTTAATGTACTTTGTCAGTTTCCTAATAAAATGGAAGTGTCTTTATGTTTCCAAGACAAGGTTCCTTATTAAAGTATTTCCAGAGATGCTGCAGTTGCAGATAGCATTCAGACTATAGAGTTGTTTCATATGACTATCTCCAAAGGCTTATCCTCTAAATTCTGTTCCTCTCTCTTCAACTTCCATGCAAATTGTCACATTTTCTCTCTAACAAGCTTTTTTCCCCAGCTTTTTCATTCTTTTAAAGGTGTCTTTTTTACATTTTTTTTATTTTGTGGTAGCAAGTAATAACATTTTGGAAATAGAATTTTGAAGTATACAACCTCTGAAGGAGGCCTGACCCTTACTGCTAGCCTATTCTGGTCTGTTATTAAGTCTAGGAAGACATTTATCCAGTGAAATGGCTTATTGGAAACTGCAAGTTCATCAGGTCTAAAACACTTCCTTCAAACTTTTAGATGAATCACACAATGGTGGAGATTGGAAGGGACCTCTGGAGTCCTGTCCAAGCCCCCTGCTCAAGCAGTGCCACCTGGAGCCTGGTTGTCTAGGACCAAGTCCAGACAGCTTTTGAGTATTTCCAGGGAGTAAGATTCCCTAGCCTCTCCGGGCAAGCTGTGTCAGTGCTCGGTCATGCCCATGGTAAAAAGGTTTTCCCTTTTGTTCAGGCAAAACCTCTTGTGTTTCAGTTTGTGCCCCTTGCATCTTGTCCTGTCACTGGATACTGCTGAAAAGAGCCTGGCTAGGTGAGCCTGCTCACCTAGCCCATACTTCGTCAGGTTCTTTAAGACAATGTTATGGGAGACAGTGTTGAAAGCCCTACTGAAGACTAGGTAGACTATATCCATTGTTCTCCCCTCACCTACTAGGCCAGTCATTTCATAATAGAAGGTTATCAGGTTGGTCAAGCATGACTTTCCCTTGGTAAATCCATGCTGAATAGTCTTTGATGTCTTTTTTGTCCTTCATCTGCTTGGAAATGGCTTCCAGGGTTAGTTGTTCCCAGGGATTGAGGTTGACCACCTTGTAGTTTCTTTGGAGCTCTTTCTTTCATTTGAAGCCAAAGTTCAGGTGGAATCCTACCTGAATTCCTGATGGATCTTTCCATTGCCAGAGACTTAAAAGCTGCACACCAAATGGAATAAAGCCAGAAATAATTTAAAAAAAAAAAAAAATTCTGTAAACTGGATTTTTGAGTTGCTAGGAACTTTCTTGTTTGTATTTTTGCTGTTGGAATGAAGAAACTTTCACCTTTTCCTGACATCATTTTCTTGGACAGTCTTGTGTATGCTCTCTGTTTTTTTCTGATTTTATTTCTCCTGTTTTACCTGTATGTGACCAGTTAATGACTGTAGTCCAAACTGTCTTGGTCCTGGCCTTGTTGTTCCTGTCTGTTCAGGTATATTCTTACTCATTCTGTTTCTCTCTGTTCCATTTTTATTGTTATGCCTATCCTGTGGTTAATAAATTAAATGGGTCTTCCATCATAAATTCAATGGGTCTTCTATTCTAAACTGGACTGCTCTCCTGCATTGCTGCTTTATACAGCTATTTGGTAGTTGGAGCTGGACATCTTTTCCTGCATATAGAAGCCTTTGTCTCTCACGTTACAGCAACCTCTTTTGCTTGACACTCTCTCAATTGTTTCTGCTTCTTGTCTACCATTTTTTCTCTTCAGTTTGTAGGAGATTTATCTCCATGGAAAAGAAAAATACAATTTTTTCAGCTGTATGCCTCCTGCAATGGGCTGCAATAAGATCCCCAAGATGTCACTTGGCACTGAGTGATTTAAGCTGTTCTGTAGTGCTCCCTCAAAAAGTCAGGAATGCTTTACTTTATAAAACAAACTGTTGGGTTTGGGTGAGGCCTTCTTGGTGAGTGTCTTACCAAAAAAACACCTAGCAAAAAAGGGGTATTAATTTATCATGATTGTAGAGTACCTTGCACTAAATATTAACATGAAATAAAAAAAAAAAAATCCAGACCTAAATTCCTTTCCAGCCTTTTAATAAGATCACATTGACCTCCTATGGAGCTGTAAAGTGCCTTCTGTCCCTATCCTTTCGCACACACGTTCTCTCTTGGACACCCAGCTCATGCAACTGGCATGTTCTTGGTTCATTTTCATGCCTCAGTCCGTGGCATGTGTAGTGTGTGTCCTTCTCATGATACCACATCTAAAATGTGTTGTGATAGCTTCCAATTCCCTTTCAAGCAAAAACCTACCTTACACTGAAAGCTAACATCTTGCCTAGCAGTGAGGAGTAAGTTCATCACAGTCTGTACGTGGTAGAAGTGTTATTTTATAGTACTTCATTTTATCTAGCAGCTTTCTAAATAGCCTGTCACCTGGTATGTAGGGGGATGATAGACTTCCACGGCAAACTATAGGCATCTGTTTTAGATTTTTATTCCCCAACTTTTTTGATTTTCATGGGTTTTGCCTTTTTGTCAGATGAAAAAAAGACATCAGTTTCAACCTTTTTGGGTTACATGCACTTAGAGGTAATATACTATTTCACCAGCACATGTTCATGAGTTTTTTGCAACTTGACTTTGTGGTCCCAAATTGCACCTTGTCCTCAACACCTCCTTCTCCTGCAATAAGGATGTCAAGAGTTGTGGTTTGTGACCTACAGCTTCATCTAGTACATAGATCAGTTCACATTGGATATCCATGGACATTCACACCTGCCAAATGGTTTAGCAAAACCTGCCAGAGGGCTGGAGTTCAACTACCTTAGTATTCCGGAAGCCATTCTTAATACTACACATAGAAAACAGCTCTGTCCTCAATAACCCTGATTGTCTAGTTCCATCACTGGCAACATATACTCACTTCTTTCATGCAGACGGTGTTGGTCATTGAAAATTCTCAGTTCATGATGTATCTCGTTTTTTCATAACTTTTGATCATTGCCTGCTATGCAATTTCTGCGTGTCTGTCATCACACATGCAACAGTCCACACAGCGGAACTGAGACCAGTACTTTCTTAGTTGTTCTCTTTCTGCCCAGAATGGATTTGGATTTCTTTATCTGGAGCCTCTTATGTGTTTTGTTTGTGTGACTGTTCATATTGTAATCCAGTTCAGCAGCACTTCTCATTCAGAGCATACTGTAGAAGATATGCCTGTGAATGATTACCTTCCACAGGACCTTTTAAGGTTCTTTTGGGGGGTAGTTGAGACTGCTGGAAGGACAGGCTCACTTTTGCGCTGAGCTTTGAATAAAGGCTTCCTCTTCCCACAAACACAGGGACCTTCAGCTCCTATCGATGATAAGGCATGCTGCAGTTGTTCTGAGAGACCGTTTAGCCAGGCTGATGCAAAGCCAATAGAAGAAGACAAAGAGAAGAAGAAGGAAAAAAACCAAAACAAGACAACAACAAAAACAACCTAAACCTCAGAGGAGGACATACAACATATTTCAAATTTATTAAGTTTCTTAAAACTGGAAAATTTTAACTGGAAATGGGATTGCACAAATTGATGTATACTGTTCACTTCAAGAATTAACTCCAGAAAAAAAAGTATTAAAAAGCAAAGTATTATGCAATTCAATCATTTTGAGGTTATATTCAGAAGCAGTCTTAGTTACATATTAATTGTAGATGTTAATAAAACAGCTTTTCTATTATTTAATCAAATATATTAGAAAATATTATTTTCTATATTTGGTTGCCTATGTAACTGGTCAAACAATCTTCATCAATTTAGCTGAGGAATGACAGCAAAAAATTAACTGTGTAACATATTCAGCAAATATTTTTGCACTTCAAATTGTCTCTAATCAAAATGCTAACTCCTGAATTCTGTTGCTTAAGTCCTTTTATTGCTCAGTCATTTTAACCTGAACTCCAGTATGAAAAGTTAATAAAACCTACAGTTGTCTCTCTTTTCACTGTTCCTTGATTGTTTCTTTTTCTAAGTGGTAAAAGCAAGTTTCAGCTCATGAATAGTAACAATCAGTTTTGTATTTCACTTTCCTTATTCTGATTCAGGCAGCATGTAGGTAAGTTTAAAAGCCTCTTTTATAATTTCTTTTATAAATATTCGACATTGCAACTAGTTACATTCAGATCAAACTCTCAAGTCTTAATTAACTTGAGATGGTCACTTGAATTGTGTGGTTGCTTTATAGATGTGTTTTAAGTTTGTAAAGCCCAACCTAGCTCCAGTTACCTCTGATTGATGAGTGCTTCTGAATACAGAACCATAGTAAAATGTCACAAGTGACTGCAAAAGAAAGAGCTATTCAAATATGTGGAAAAGCTGTAATTTAAAAGTTAAGCAATGCAATTTATAACACAAACATCTTTCTGTTTGTCTTATTAAAAATTACAGGAAAACTTATTTTTAAAATTGTTTCTTTATATAAAACAAATTCACTATAGTATAGTTAATGTATCATAATTAATAGGATACATAAAGTTCTCAGTATGGATGTGAATGTTAAAAATATTGTGAAAAACCTTCTGCATAATGATTTGCTCTATATTTAGTAAAATTTCATGAATGCACATACCTGTCAGCTAAATAATCTGCATACTTAAAAACCCCTAAGTACTCATAGACATGATCAACTGTGATGCCTCTAGTGATTAAACAGCAAAACTGTATTAAAATTGTGTTAGTTTTGGCCATAACCTGCCGAAAGCCAGAAGGTTCAGAGTTATAGGAAGAACATTCTCCCTTGCATCACCCTAAGGGTCCTGCAAATGCACTTCCTAACTGAGAAACTTGGAAGAGATGGTGAACTAGCATCCATTCTCCTGCAAATATAGTAGATATATAAAATGCAGAAATTCAAATGTACAGGAGTATACTCACATCTTTGCACTTAGATAAGAAACTCCAGTGCAAGAAAACTATGACCATGACCAGTGACCCTGGATGCAACTGAAACTTGAATTCTGAATCACATTATTATGCCTAGCAATATTTAATCCTAGCTGGACTATTTAAAAATGGAAAAGAAAATACATTTTTGCATTAGTTGTAGAGTTTTTGCTTCTCAATCCAGAAATAGCATGATCCATTTTCATCCATGAATGTTACAGATACGATATCCTAAACTGTGCTTCTGAGTAACACAATTTCCCTAACTTTCATTAGGGTTTTTTGTAAAACAAAAAGGAGGAAAAAGGTGGGATTAATTTTCAAAGTGCTTGCTGTTGATTTTTAATTCTTTGTCTTAGATCTATATCTATTTATTAGTATGACTAGGTAGTTCATTACATTCTTAAAGTCTAGCAATTTACATTCTCTACAGCCATGTTAAAATTCTCGTCTTTGCTGAATACTTCTGGGATTTCTTATAACAAAGAAGATCAGATGCTAGCCAAAACCTCTCAATATTTCTTCTACTTTATATCATCTATTCTAATGGTAATGCTGGTACTGGAGCTGTTGGCACAGGACAATAATACCATAATGTCTTGGAGAGCCTCTGGCACTGTGCTCTATGTACTTAATTTTTAAAATAAATTAAACTTTTTAAAATTACCTGACTCATCAAGAAGTTGTATCAGATGTAGTTAATGTCAGCATTTTTTACATGCTCTGATGTACATGTTAACATAATCAGGTAACACGTATCACATATCCTATTGTTACTGAAAATGGAAAGTAAAGTATTTTTAAAATCATATTTACATCAAAAATATTAAAAAACCCCCACCAAAATAACATAAAACCAGAACAGAACATCTTCTTCAGGAATGGGCTGAAGACAAAATAAACTTCTGGAGTTACACAATCCACTTGTAGGTAACATGGACTTTTTATGTACAGAACATAAAAATTGGAGGGTATTAGAATGCTTGTGCATCTCTAATGATGCAACAATGGTATAACATGCTGTTTTACAAGGAAATTATCCAGTTGTGAGCTGGAAAACTTACAATGCAAAATGCACATAAACCAGGATTTCAAATAAAGTATTGTGAGGGTTCTAATAACATTATTATGAGTATTTTAAAGAAAGCTTTTTTGATATAATGTTTAAAAACCAAGCAATTACCAAAGGAAATAAATGGCAGATCATGTGAAAAGAAAGATCAGTGAATTAGAGTAAAGGCAATGATACTTATTTAAGTGCAAATAGATTTTGCTGCTCTCAAGGTGGATGAACAGATGAGGTGTAGCAAATGAAATGTTATAATAGGAATAAAATTTGCAGTCTGCTGGTTAATTTTAAATATTTCTCTGACAAAAGATTGCAACTCTCAGAATCCTTATACCTATTACACAATCATATAAGCTTTCCAGAAGGACTGAAAATTCTGACTATTGAAGGAATTTTGTTTCATGAAATCAGTTGAGTGTATTTATTCTCTCCCTTCTTCCCACAACATTTCAAAACCTTGAAAGTTTTGTAGAATGAGATTGCAAAATGTAAAATGGGATATCCTGGCCAACTGAGTGAGAAAAAAGTGGCTTTCCTGTAGTCAGAAAGTAAGGCTAAACAGAGCACCTACACTATATTCCAGCAATTATTATTCTTTCATTGGTAACTAGTTTCCCAAGAAAAGCAACAACTACAAAATGTTGATAATGTAAAACAAGGCTTCAGTAAGGCACAGCACTGAAAAATATACTATACCGACAAAAACTACAGTGACTAACAAATGAGAAGAACCAATACAGCATAGAACAAAAAAGAAGTCTGAATCAGCAGGCAAGATGAATTATTTTTTTTTCTTTGATGTGTAAGTTATTATTGTGGTAATCTAAAAGCATCTAGGAGTAAATGTTGAAAGCATTTCAATAAACATACTTTTTCTCAATTCCAGAATTTAAGTGTATTAATGGAACTAGTGCATAATGTCAAACTGTCTGATCATGCATTCCTGAATGCAGATTACATGTACATTTTTAAAGGAGTGTATTCCACTGTTATAACCAGAAAACAATTATTTTTATCCATTTTAAAATAACCTCTTCACATCTACAAAGTTTATCGTGTTCTGCTTATCTGAAGCCACTTACTCTTCTCTAGGCTTTCACTTTGTGCAAAGAACAGAATAAAACAAAAAATGCCAGTAAATAGACCCATCTCCATCCAGCATATTTTCAATAGTCTCAAAAGGAAGGCAAAAAGGAGAGACAGGTTTTACATGGTATTTCTCTAAATCCAGCAAAACTGAGCAGGATATTTGAGTGGAAAACTGATTCCAAAGCCCAAGTCTGTCATGAATTAAGCTCTTCTGA
>NW_008825114.1:2448012-2467205 GCF_000699105.1 Pygoscelis adeliae
AGCTTTAACAGTGTGTTATGGACAAGACATTGATCCTTCAGATTATTTTATTGCAGACCATGTAACCCCTTATAGATTAAAGCCATTGGGAAGGAAAGATTGTTTTGTGATTATCACTCCTAGGGCTCAGAAAATTTAGGTTAACAACTCTGCCAGAAACTGACCAAGAAACTTCCCATAATGTGTGCCTTTAAAAGGGAAATAATTAGTCCTCACTCAGTCACAGATATTTTGAGGGGATATAAAAAAAAATCCATCAGTGTTTCTGAACATCTCTAGAAGTGTTTACACAAAAAGAACCAGCTCCTCACAGTCTAACATCAGTCTAAGACAGTAAAGGGACAGAATGAATATTGCGAAAATATATGTGCTTCCCAGCTTTCAGTTTTATTGGTCTCTTAAGTAATCAAACAGCCTGAGATTCTTCATGGACTCCTTCCTAGGTTTTTGTTTCCCAACTATTCCTTTGTCTGATTCCATTAGAAAGGCTTTTCTATTTTTCTGAACTGATGAAAACAAAGCCTACCTGGCCTATGAAGCAGGGTGAATTAGGAAATACTTGATGTTTCCATGGCTCTCTCAGCTTAACCACAGTTATACTTCATACCATTCTACAAAAATGTGTTCACCTGAATTGCAAACCGAGTGCCCTTTAACAATTTGTTACAAGCCTCATAACAATTTGAAATTTGGTTCTCCAGTGACAATCAGCATCTGTTATCAAAATTCATTTATATTTTAATCATTCATATATTACCTACACACTCACTTTAGGCTTACTTCATTCTCCTACCAAAGTAATTAGACATCAGTTGGAGCTGGGAGTGTGTTTGTAATTTTGGTATCACTATCTAATTTGTTTTTTGCCTTTCTTTTAATGTAGCTGTTACAGCAATGTTATTGATAACTGTGACTACAACACCAACACTAGACAGTGGGATCACAAGATGTTCCTGAAATCTTCCCAGAAGTGAGTATCTGCAGAGCCTGAGTGCTTATGTGCAAGAGCCATTTTGAATGTTCAAGTGACCTTTCTGACTAACATTTTCTTGAATTTCTTCCCATATAATTTCCTTGAATTATGAGGTATCTGGTTATGCATTCACCAAAGACCTTCCATTAGCTGTTCATAAAATAAATGTGCAGAGCCTTCTTATAGTAAAAAGAGAAGATGTCCAGTGGAGAGAATTTTCTATGATAACAGATATGTTGATGTAAAAGGCCACCTGTGCCTGGTTATAGAGCTTGCTTTCATTTCAGATCTATAATTCTTTATATGTCTTACTCACCCGCTGAATTAGAAAGGTAAACATGATTTTTTTTATGTGAGAAACACATAAATTAAATTTTCTTTAAAAATGTTTAATGATAATGAACCTACAGTTCTTGTAATGCATTGGATTTGTGCATAAAAAGCTTATATTTAATTTTGAGGCAGGCACTTTATTTCAGGGTCAAATTACACCTTTTCCGTCAGACTTACTATCATTTTAAAGCTGTGGGTCTTAGACTGTCTATTTCCAAATACCTTGCACTGTCCCTCATTCTAGAAGAAGAGTGGAACTTAATTTTTCTTGTGAAAAATACAAAAATGAACTAGGCTTTTTTTAAAGAAAAGTAATATTAATATTTTATAGGTGTAGTGTAATAATAATAATAATAATAATAATAATAATAATAATAATAAATCTTACTGAGAAAAAAGATACAACCAAAATGTGCTCTAACAAAGTATTTAACTACAAATTCTGAAAGAAGATAAAGAAATGTAAGATATTTCCAAGTATTTTTCAGTATCTGAGAATTTTCTCAGAAGCCCGGACCAGGGCATGAAGTTCTCAATTCTGATATAAATTGTTCTGAGAAGAAACTTAGTTTCTTGAACTTACCATAATTAAGATAATTTTATAGCTTTGGACTGAAATCTCTGAATAAGAAGACTAAAGTACATGTGAATGAGCAATATACAGTTTTTATTGTTTTGGGGTTTGGTTTTTTTTTGTGACCACATCAGTTTACACCTGCTGAGATTCTAATGTAACTTCAGATTGAGGAAATAATTTCTTTCTGTCCTTACCAATATAAAATTATAGAAAATTATTCTCAAAATTAAAGGGATTTAACTTAAGGGACGTCAACATATAAGCACGTATTTGTTAAATGCCTTTCATTAGATGTTCATTACAGAAATATTCAGAACTTTACCATAGTGAAAAAGTAAGATTTATCAACCAGTAGAGAATTCTGCCATAGCATTTCACCACTCCAGTGTTCTGGACCTGTAGTTGTCAAAAAGTACTGGTCATATCCAAGGCAGCAACTGCAATGGTCTATGGACAGTCTCCGTGTGCCATAATGCTCAGTATGTTTCTGGGCATATTTTCTTACTGCTGCAAATAAGAACTAGCAATCGGAGAAACCAAATCATTCTTGAAATATAAAAGCTTAAGAAATGAGAATGCTCTGACCAATACCCCAAATTTTCCATATTAGTTGCCAAAGAGAAAAGGTTAAAAGAAGCTAATGTATTCTGGTGATTTTCCCACCTCTGCTATCAAATAAGGGAACTACAGGCCAGTCAGTCTGACCTCTGTGCCTGGAAAGATCATGGAACAGATCCTCCTGGAAGCTATGCTAAGGCACATGGAAGACAGGGAGGTGATTCGAGACAGCCAGCATGGCTTCACCAAGGGCAAGTCCTGCCTGACTAATCTAGTGGCCTTCTACGATGGAGTGACTACATCAGTGGACACGGGAAGGGCTACAGATGTCGTCTATCTGGACCTCTGTAAGGCCTTTGACACGGTCCCCCACAACATCCTTCTCTCTAAACTGGAGAGGTATGGATTTGATGGGTGGACTGTCTGGTGGGTGAGGAATTGGTTAGATGGTCGCATCCAGAGCGTAGTGGTCAACGGCTCAATGTCCAGATGGAGATTGGTGACGAGTGGCATCCCACAGGGGTCCGTATTGGGACCGGTACTGTTTAATATCTTCATCAATGACATAGACAGTGGGATCGAGTGCACCCTCAGCAAGTTTGCAGATGACACCAAGCTGAGTGGTGCAGTTGACACACCAGAGGGACGGGATGCCATCCAGAGGGACCTGGACAAGCTGGAGAAGTGGGCTGAGGCTTTACCAGTATGTGCAATCTGAGATTATGTTTTTCACACTGGCCAGTTGTCAGATTTTTACTAGGTTGTAAAAGACTCTTCTCTGACAAAAAATTAAGCCCTAAATAAAGATCAAGCTCCTGCACTAAAACCTGGACAAAACAGAATGTTCAATGTTTTCATCCAATGGTGGATGAAAAGCTGGACATGAGCCAGCAATGTGCGCTCACAGCCCAGAAGGCCAACCGTATCCTGGGCTGCATCCAAAGAAGCGTGGCCGGCAGGTCGAGGGATGGGATTCTGCCCCTCTACTCTGCTCTGGTGAGACCCCACCTGCAGTACTGTGTCCAGCTCTGGAGCCCTCAGCATAAGAAAGACACGGACCTGTTGGAGTGGGTCCAGAAGAGGGCCACGAAAATGACGGAGGGATGGAACACCCCTCCTATGGGGAAAGACTGAGAGAGTTGGGGTTGTTCAGCCTAGAGAAGAGAAGGCTTCGGGGACACCTTATTGCAACCTTAATTGCAAGTATTGCAGTACTTAAAGAGGGCTTATAAAAAAGACGGCTGCAGACTTTTTAGCAGGGCCTGTTGTGACAGGACAAAGGGGAATGGCTTTAAACTAAAGGGGGGTAGATTTAGAGTAGATATAAGGAAGACATTTTTTATGCTGAGGGTGGTGAAACACTGGACCAAGTTGCCCAGAGGGGTAGTGGATGCCCCATCCCTGGAAACATTCCAGGTCAGGTTGGACGGGGCTCTGAGCAACCTGATCTAGTTGAAGTTGTCCCTGCCCACTGCAGGGGGGTTGGACTAGATGACCTCTAAAGGTTCCTTCCAACCCAAACTATTCTATGATTCTATGAAATATACAGGCCACAGTAACTCTCAGAATTTCATAAATTTCTTTTACAAACCTGGTGGGCCTTATTTTTCAAAATGATAACAAACATTTCTAAAATCCTGCTCTTTGCACACATTCCCTGCTTGTAGAATTAGATAATTAGAGAATCTTTAATGTAGAAGTAACACTGTTTATGCAGTATCTGAAATGAAGTCACTATTTTAGAGACCATTTAAAAGTTACAGCTTCTGTTCTAGGAAACTTACAGTCTATGTTTATAAAACAGGAGAAAAAAGAGGGGGAAGAAAGCCCTAATGTTACAGTTCGGAAAAATCTGTTATGGAAAGCCTCTTGAACAATCTGCATGGTTTCTGAAACTGGCACCAAAAAGAAACTCGGCTAATTATTCAGGTGCAATACCACACTGATGCACCTGTACTACTTCTGTGATCTGAGCCAGATCTCAGGATATCTGTGTTATTCCATATAAATATATCAGGTGGAGATAGTATCTGTATTTTTGGCATGGTACTTCACTGTAGCACATGGACATACCCAACAGCTTGATGTTTCCTTAACAAAAGGACTTTACAGACAGAAAAATGCTTCCCATGAATTTCAGCAGGGCTATAGCAAGAGAGTTACCTCAGACAGTCTTAAATATGTTGGTGGTATCAGAAACTTTGTTTTTAATACTTATTTCAAGATGATCTTTCCTTAAACACAAGTCTTAATTAAGATGAGGTAATGGAACAGAGATGGGGAAAAGGTCACTAAAGTGACAACCCACCCTTTCTGTCAAAATATGTTGTTTACAATTCTGTCGGTGATTTACAGCATGATCTCTGCTGGCAGTGGGAAAAGGTTGAGACATCTCAGGTCTGACCCTTCATTATCATTCTTTTTTGCAGTAATGACAAGGTTAGGAAGCATCCAGAAAATATATATAAACTTACGTACTGCATTCCACCAATATTTGTCAGGTCTGTATAATTACATGTATGACTGGGAAATGGACAATGATTCTGAACACATGCTAACACAGGAAGGTCTGGGCAGGCTGGAGTTTCATGCAGTTCAACAAAACTGAAAGCAGAGCCTGGCCCCTGGGACAGATGAAGCCCTGCAGCAGGATAGGCTGGGGTCAAACCAGAGCAGCAGAAAAAGCCCCAGGGCCCCAGGAACACCAGGTTGGCTGCGAGGCCGCAGTACCCCTGCGCACCAAAGAAGTCCCCACCACATTCTGGGCTACATGAGCTAGGGTGCTGCCAGAAGGTCTGGGGACGGATCCCGGCCTGCAGTTCAGGAGCCTTGAGACAAACCTGCTTTGCACAGCCTGGGACTCTCCGACATGACATAGACACCAATGTTTTGGAGTGAGTCCCACAGAGGCCAGTGAAGTGGCTCGGGGTAGACAACAGGGCATCAGGGACAGGCTGTGGGAGCTGGGTTATTTCAGTCTTAAGAAGAGAAGATTTCAATGAAGAGTGCATTGCTGTCTTCAAGTAAGAGGAGAGAAGACAGGGCCAGACTCTGTCCATAGGTGCACAGCGACAGGTCAAGACACAACAAAAAAATTCAGATTAGGTGCAATGACTTTTTCCTTATTACTTTCTCTTTTTCTTTCTTTCTTTCTTTTTTTTTCTTTATCTTTATCTATCTTTATCTTTATGTTTCTTTTTCTTTTTCTTTTTCTTTTTCTTTTTCTTTTTCTTTTTCTTTTTCTTTTTCTTTTTCTTTTTCTTTTTCTTTTTCTTTTTCTTTTTCTTTTTCTTTTTCTTTTTCTTTTTCTTTTTCTTTTTCTTTTTCTTTTTCTTTTTCTTTTTCTTTTCTTTCCCTCTCTCTTTCTCTTTTTTTATTTTTCTTTTTTCCCATGGGAGCAACCAAACCCTAGAAGCCCTCCTTGAGAAGGAGGCTAGACTTGGAAACCTCCAGAAATACTTTCCAACCTCAACTATTCTATCATTTTATGATGCTTCTGTAGCAGCATGAGCTGTGGTGAGATGGAGAAGGTCCCAGAGATCTTCTCACCATGATGTTTATCACTAGGTAAGCCTTTCTGGTACATATTCATTATTAAATCCCTAAGAATTCATCCCAACTGAAGAAAATAAATATAGATAATTCAACCTGGTCCTATTTTCCCCCGAAAAATAAAAATAATACAAAACTATGAAAAGACAAAAAAAAAAGAGCAAAATAACTTGCCATAAGTGTAAGCACTTGCAAGACAGGACTATTTTTAAGGGGGAAAAAGACTCCAACCATTTTCAAACATTAAGAAAAAGGCAGAACAAAATTTAGATAAAGTTTTAGATGAAATCTAACAAAAGTTTGGAACACTGTTTGTACTAATGGGGAAGGTCAGAAGCCCAAAGCTTTTGCCAGAATGAGAGAAAGATGGCTGATTAATAAGGACATTGATACTTGAAACTTCTGGTTGAAGGATTTGAGGATGTAACACATACTTTGGAATCCAGTTTGATGCCTGGTTAACAATTGGTGGAGAAGGTTACAGCTGGTCTGTAGAACTGTTCATGTTCACAGGGCTGAAATTATTTATTACGTGTATATTGCCAGATATATAATCCTCAGATGTGAACATCGCATTCACATACATACAGTGTGTGAAAAAGTCAGGAAAGAAAGGAACTGCTAGTGTTTGCAGATTCTACTATGACATTAAAGGCTTACTTCTCTTTGTGATAAATGTATAAAGCAACAAGAATCAAGACGGAGCAGATGATTTATGCAGCTGCTACAGCAAGTGTTTCAATCACATTTATTCGTCATTTTACAGCAATTCACATGTGGATAACATTGTGATTTACATACTGAACTGCCAGTTTTTAGAAGTTTTTTCAGCTTATGAATATCTAATATGAATTGAAGACCTTTCAAAAAATGTTATTATTTTTCTGCCAAATGATAGATTATATAGATGGTATCTTATTACAAATGTCATATACCAATTCAAATAGCAGTTCTAACTGCTTTAATTCATTTGGTTTTGCTTCAAGATTTAGAATGCCCTATATAATGATTGTTGGAAAATTAAAAAAAAAAAGGAAAAAAAGAAGAAAAAAATTAAAGGAAATTAATTCCTAGTAATAAAATGGTCAGGAATAAAATGGAGTAGCTGCAGAGTCACAGAAGAAGAACACGGTGACAAAACAAAAAAGATCTTTGTTTATAAAACATGAGAAACCCATAACAGTCCAAATACTGCACACTTTTTCAAACAAAGCAAAGGAAGTCCAGTTTTCCAGTTTTACCCAACTTATAGAAAGTCATACTGCTTATTGTGTTGTTTTTAAATTGTACTTAAAAAAAAAAATAAAAAGAAAGAAAAATATTTTCTTAAACATTTTGGACAAATGAATTCTAAAAGCATCTGTATCTTGGCACCCGTATACATCTTGGTAACATTGATTTACAGCATCTGATAATGTGGTCAAAGGAACTTCTGTAGGATCAGAATTCCACTTGATTATGTAAGTAATTGTAAGCTGACTAAACAGCATATTATATTTGAATAACCACTGCTATTGTGCAATTACAAATATCAAATAGCTGTCACATTTCTAATTGGCCTTTGTCAATGTGCCATGGCTCTGGACCTCCCAGGCAAGTCACTGTGTAGTTGTAGCAGTTTTGACTTTAAATTCTTTATTCTGAGAGTAGCTGGAAACACTATTTTAAGTTAGCCAGAACATGTGGTAGCAGATAATTCAAATCATTATGTGTTAAAGAGAACATTTTTTGCAAAAGTGGCTGTTGTACAATGAAAGTAGCATGATCTGTAAAGACAATGAACATTCCTCCTTTCTAAGGGTCTTTCCATAATGTATATGCATTTATAAAATAAATTCAATATTGAAGCAGCTGCACAGAATTCTTTTCAGTATGAAGATAATGAATTTCAGTAGTTCTTCACGTTGCCAGTGAACTCAGTCCATTCATTGAGTTCACTCTCATAGCAGACCTATAAAGAAAATACTGTAAAGAAAAATCAAAGGTTAATATAATTTTAGAATTTGTAAGATGAAGGAAAGAGATGAAGAACCTGCTGCTAAAGGGTCTCAAACCTCCAAACTTCACCAAGGACTTTTGAGCCAAAACCCATGTACAATACCACAGAAAAAGACTAGCAGAAAAGACAACAGAAAACAGGTCTCTAAATATAGACTAGTGTATGAATATTGTGTCTCTGCCCATCATCCACTCTTGCTTTCATTTGTCCTCATTGAACTGCTTTTACTGTGAAACAGAAGTGATCAGCTTAAAAAGATGAGATGGTGTAAAAAGAATCTTGAAGGAAAATACATTTGCCATCAGACTAGGTAAGATAGGTTGCCTCTAGTGAACAAATTGTAGCTATTTCACAAGTGTAATGCTGATAAAGAAAACCTCTTGGCAATTAAAAAAAAGAGCAAAGTCCTAATGCTATCACTGATACAATAGACCATTTCAATGGTTCCAGAAAAAGTACTGTGGACAAATTAGAGTTTATTTACTTCTGATATTAGCAACTTTTTGAAAAAGGATGTTTCTCAAAAATGTAACATTATAGCTTGAAAATTGACTGTATGATTATGTAGATTTTGTTTATGAAAGTCTTATAAAAAGGAACACTTTTGTATGCAAGTTTGTAATGAATAAAAAGTTCAAATTGCGTAGTACTCTGTCTAGGAAATGTCTTCTATCTGACAGAAAGAGCTTTTCATGGTGTGCCAAAACCGAGATGAATTTATGTTTCAAACAGACACTCACCCACCTCTCTGATTAGGATCCAAGTGTTGCGTCTTTCTCCCCTGCAATACAGTTTTTCAGTGGTGAAACTGAAAGGAGAGAAAATGTCATGATTTTTTTTTTTCTCCAGAAATGTTCAGCAGAGGATTTCCCCATGCAGAAAGAAGCACTTTAATCCTACTCCCAGACCTTTTAGATTCCTCAAGATGATCAAGAATAGGGAGCTGTATAACTAGGGTGCTTAGAATAGTACTGTTTCACCATCAAGGATCTCTCACTGAGGATCACACTGAATAAAACATTTTGAATCTGGAAAGGCAACAAAGTATCAGAAGACACTACTTTCCCCAGGAAATCTCTGGGGTTCTGGAAGGAAGACCCTCCATACATCCTTGTTCTGTCTCACCAACTACTATTTCTGGACCTCCAAACAACAACAACAACAGCAGGAGCAGCAGCAACAACAACAATAACAACAACAACAACAACAACAACAACCACCATCACCTATGAGAGAAAAATTGTGTAGTATCATAAAGACAGCTGTCCCAACCATTTTCCTATTCAGATGCACAGGCAAAGGTATCAGATCAGTGTGAAGGCTCTCAAGAGAACTGTTATCAGTCCTCCAAGTTCCCTACATTCTCAAGAAAATATTTCCCAGATGATCTTCCCGTTTTATTGTATTTGTGCCGTCTGTTGCAGAGATTGCTATGGCGTATGTAGCTTTCTGTAAAATTGCTCTTAAAAAAAAAAAAAAAAAGAGAGAGAGAATGCAGTCTGGGGTACAGTGACTGAACAAGGTCTGAAAGCCTACAGCTGCTGACTGCCACCTTGGCATTCTACAGAGATCTGACCAAAACCAGTGTTTCTGTGAATCAATACAAAGATTTTTATCTGTCCCCTTTAGTATGCAATTCTCTCAAAGTCATGTTATATTTTTCCTTTCTTAAACAGCCTAAAGAGATAGAGTGTTAAGGTTGAGAAGCTGAGAAAGTAGCTGTGAATTAAGTTGCAAAGAAGCCATATGGGTTTAGATTGGATATTAGGAAAAAATTCTTTACCGAAAGGGTTGTCAAGCATTGGAACAGGCTGCCCAGGGAAGTGATTGAGTCACCATCCCTGGGGGTATTTAAAAGACCTGTAAACGTGGTGCTTAGGGACATGGTTTAGTGGTGGACTTGGCAGTGCTAGGTTAACGGTTGGACTTGATGATCTTTTGATGATCTTAAGTCCTTTCCAACCTAAATGATTCTATGATTCTATGAGTCTATAAATGTAGATCAAATTTGCAATTTAAAAAAAACTGAAATATAGAAATTAATTCTTATCCCTTCCCTACAACTGCTTCCCAAAGTGCATAAGTAGTAATTTTCTAATTGTTTATCCCTTGTTGTTTTGAATGTGTATCCAAGTTTAGGTGAACTACACAATAAAACAAAAAAAATTAATTGAATCACTGATATGGGCAGAAGAAAAGATGGGGGAGGAAACCACTTTTTTTTTTCTTTTCATTTTTGATATTAAGTGAGAGGTTAACAATATATGAGATTAGATGAACCATACATATCCACCAATAATAGCTGCATATCCTTCCTTACCTTTAAATAAAACATTTGTAAGTGTAAAACATGCAAGTGTAGAGTACAGTGAAGATTAGAGACTGTGATAGAGAGAAGATAAGAGTAACAATTTTCTGCTTAGGTTTTGCAAGTGTTCATGGTCTTTTTAATCCTTATATTTTGATAACTAGGTTAACATTTTTCCCACCGGCTATGATGGTTTAAACTTCTGATTATTTCCAAAAACTTACGTTCATTAGAAAAGTGTTACAAGTGTCATTTTAATATTTTACTCAAATAACTGTTAGCAGTAATTTAAAATATATTTTATTTTCCAATTCATGCAGAATCTTTTATTTCTGAAAGGACTTTAGTTGATTTAACACTTATCTAGTTTTGCTATCATGTACTTTACCACTGAGTTTGATTTAAAAAAGGTTTGCCTTGGGCAAATTAGCAGTCAAGTGAAGACAGAGGTGATTTGTACTACATCTCAAGTAGTGTTCAGCTGACACTGAATAAATCTATCTTTTACCATTTAATGATCTTTTTGCAGTGTTTAAAAACTCTGTAACTGAAGCACCGCACAATGGCACAGTAGTCTCACTCAAAAAACTTTCCTAGCCTAGGTTGCTGGAGGAGAAAAAGTAGAAGGAATACAGCTATTTAAATGCCAGAAAAAGAATTTGAAGAAGCCATTCACTGCTCACTTCTTAATATTAAGGTCATGACTGGAACAAGCTGGGCTTTTTTTCTACTTCTGATGCAATTTTCGCTGACATGTTGTATTCCTTTAGTTGCCCTTACTATCATGCCTCTTGGAGCACCAATGACTTATAAGTAATCAAGGGGAATTTCAAATATTAGTAGGATAAATATAGCTTTGAAAGCCAGCACCAAGCAGCCAAAGGGAAGTTCTAGGGAGTTAGCAATAACCAAAAAAAAGAAAGAAAAAAATCATCATGAATTAAGTTATAATAAAATTCAGAAAGCAGCTAAACTTCAACGGGTAATGACTACAGTTAGCGTAGATAAATTCGGGCTGATTTTAAACTACGTGGGTTGGTTTGCTAGCCTTGGTCAAACTATGAAATCATGGAACTCCATATTTAACTGTTTATATGGATTACCTACACATATCTCATCAAGCCCTGTGTAATATTCTAGCACTGTCTAACTACTGGACAATACCTGCCCATCTCTGATGCTGGATAGTCTATATCTTTATTCCTGTGAAGATTGACAGCTCCCTCTGCTGTTCTCATCATGAGGTGCTCAGAATAAAGTCTGTAATTTTCCTGCACACAGTGTTGGACTCTCACAGTTTGTCAATTAATGGCTATCAGGCTGGCATGCTTTCAAACTTTGGCCGGCATTCAGATGCCTGATGGCACCTTTAGGACACCTGCTTGGACAACCAATCCATTTCAAAACAGATCTCAACAGTGTTATTAAACGAAGGTATGAGAAAACATTTTTTTTTTCTCCCCCTCTTTTAAAAAAAAAAAAAAAGGTTTCTATTTCTGTTTGTACCCATCTGGTCCATTTACCACAGATGCAGACTTATGAAAGCTGTGCTGCTTGGCAATTGAAGTCTGACTTAAGGAACTGATATTAAAGCACTGCATAGACGCTGTAACATACTACTCGCCATTCTCCTCAAACCCAGAAATATGTTCCTTCTTTTCTCTGATTTTCATCTCATCTTCACCATATTTTTCATTTAAATATTTAGTAGTTCAGGAAGTCAGGTGGTAAAGAAAGTGTCTCTTTCCTTTTTATTTTCTACATTTTAGGTGTCACTTGCTCATTCCTTATGATGAAATATATAGACTAAATTAAAGCTTGTATTCCCTGAAAGAAAGCAGAAAAAGAGAGTGAGTGATGCATGTTCTCTGGCATGGTAGTCTAAACTTCTCAGGACTGAAATTATCGATGAAGGCTTTGATAGTACCGAATAAAAAAACCACTATATTGATTAGTAATTTCTCTATCCTAACAAATTCTACACAAATAAAAACAATAGCATGAATCTAAATTTTGTCTATATGACAAATTTGCTCCCTGATTTTTTTCTTATCAAACTCTCACATAATCATATATAATTTTGAAAGTTATTTAAGTACCTAGCAGACACAGCAGAGCCCATATCACCCTTAAAGACAACTCAACACGTTTTACTTGCTGTGTAAATCAGTTGTAGTTTGTATAAGATTACCTGTACAGAAGTTTTGAAAGAAAACCTCCATCTGCTATAAATACACAGTAAAAATGCAGGGCAACTTTTTGAAACAGTAGGGTCTGAACCATTCTTTTAATGGCTTAGTTTATTCTTTCCTTATCTTATCATGCAGAGACCTTCATAACATTCCCCATAGGAGGAAAGTCTGATAGAATCATAGAATCATAGAACAGTTTGGGTTGGAAGGGACCTCTAAAGGTCATCTAGTCCAACCCCCCTGCCGTGGGCAGGGACATCTTCAACTAAATCAGGTTACTCAGAGCCCCATCCAACCTGACCTTGAATGTTTCCAGGGATGGGGCATCCACCACCTCTCTGGGCAATCTGGCCCAGTGTTTCACCACCCTCAGCGTAAAAAATTTCTTCCTTATATCTACTCTAAATCTACCCCCCTTTAGTTTAAAGCCATTCCCCTTTGTCCTGTCACAACAGGCCCTGCTAAAAAGGTTGCTGCCATCTTAATGGAGGCACAATACAGCTAAGGATAATACAGCTAAGGATAATACAGCGAAGAACCGTTAAAATTTCTATGAGTTTTTTTGCCTTAGTGAAAATAAAAGACAAAACATAAATACCAAGTACTGTACACACAGGAAGCAGTTGCTGCCTTCCTGCCTTGTTGTCTCACTGAAATAGTATACCTGGCAGTTTTAGGAATCATAGTTTCTATGTAAAAGTATTGTTCACTAGATCATTGTCCGAAGGATTTTGCATGGTAATTAAAACATTACAGGTAATTTCAAAATTTTCTTATTAAGGTTTCTGTTGGAGATGTAACCTTGGCATTCATGTCCTGAAATACCTTAGCTCCACAATTCTGTTTCAACAATGGGCTTCTACAAATGAATCACACTGAATGACAAAAATGTTCCTGCTGGCTCCCTGGATGGTTGATCTCTCCGCTAGCTTTCTTGTGACCCACTTCAGATAGCTTCACCAGAACAAAATAATATTAAGTGTGTTAAAGATTTATCTGCTAACCTTAGAGATTATTGCTTCTGGAGGATATTTACGGGCAAGCTCTGTATTTATTTGAAGATATTTTTTCCCCCAAGCACAGCTACTGTTTACCAAGCAGGTGTTCTCAGTCTTACTACATCTCAGTGATGTCCTAGCAGAAATACTGAGTTAGTTTTCATTTCTAATGTAATCATCCCTTTCTTAGAGGGAAAGGATAATCAATGAAAGCCAAAACCCTCTGCCATTCACACTGCAAAAGGAAGAGATATTACAGTTATTGTTAAACCAGAGTAGTTCTGCTTTAATGAAAAAAGTATTTATTTTCCTTTGCTGATGCATCTAACTTTTTCTTTTGAAGTATGACTTTTGGACAAAAGATTTATTTTTGTCAATAGGTTTAATTATTTCTGTAGATGTTAAAACCACTGCATTAACCAAATAGCTGCATTTCCAGAATAAGAAATTATCTTCTTCATTGTGCAGCAGAAATTGGGAACTTTACAATACAGTACACTCAGTATATGCTTTGTGTCTCTATCTGTGAACTGAATATACATGCATAGCCACTCACACATGCACATTCTTCACTGGTGGCACTGCATAAATTCCCTTCCATGCTTTATTATTTTGGAGACATCTCTTGTATAGAGCCGTACAGTGTAAACTCAAGCTGTGGGTTGCTCATTGCTGAACCAGTGCCTGATCCATTTAAAATGACATGCTACATATTCAAGAAAGCTGATTGGAAATTATGTCAGCGATATGTGCTACAGCTCTGACTTTTTTTCCCCAAATTTTAGTTGATAATGTAACAAGTTGATGCTATGCTATTATAGCTCGTACTAGACTTTACTATTCATTTACACTATCCGTGGTACAGTGATCTTAAGCTGTCTATCTCCTTAAAATGAAAGGAAGACATGCACAGATCTCTCTTTTACTCTCTATTTCACAGTATCTCTGATCAATTCAAATTTTGCACCACATTACACAGTTTTGCCTTTTTTTTTTTCCTGTTGTAGCCTCCTGGGATCACACATAATAAACTATAAGTTTCCATTAGACTAGATGGGATATGGCACAGTGCTTCTATCTGATGATTACCTGCTTACACAAATGATACTGAGTGGTCCTAAACCAGAAGTGAGAAAATTACACCAGTCAGGTGCATCCCCTGTACCCCAAAATACATCACTCTGTTTTGAATTGTGTGTTCTAACACAAAGTTCTGCTTACTCTGCTTTTGTATTAACTGATATTTTCACAGTACAAACGTCTGACTGCTTCCCTTTTCCCATATTAACTGTTGTTCTACTAGACATTTTTTTTTACATAATTTTCCCCATCATATAGTGAGATTAACTTAAGCTTTCTGTTTATCATTAATAAGGCACTGAGTAGTCATTTTTAAGTAGACATTGTTAGCAAATCCTTTCTTCTCAAAAGTACACATATGAAGCATGATATACTGTATCAGGTAACGTCAGTTTATATCCATAGTTTATCGTTATTGCTGTGTCACTATTATGGGATTATCCTAATTTCTATTCTCCATTGTAACTCCCATCAAGCCTTAGGGTCAGGATAAGGTACTCATTAATCATGTTCTTACCAGAATCTAACAAATCCTCTTTAATTTGGATCTACTTCAGTTAGACTTGTTTTGTAAAATGTGAGATAGCCAATTACACAAGCATAATGCTGAAACCTTTTGCAACTCTTTGTTAGCATAAACTTATTTGAAATCATGGTACATTTGAGATCTCCAACAGAGACATCATGTAAAAATGAATGGGGACAATTGATGTGGTATAGCATTAGTACTTAGATTCTCTAGTAATTTTCTTCTAATTTAAACCAATAAACTTATCAGTACCATGGTTATACAAATATTGTTCTCCAGATAGTGCTCTTTTCTTTAATTGGAAGGGTGTTTCCAATTTCACTGAATGAAATATTCCTGCACTTATAGCCCTTTTCTAACATAGAGAGGTGTGTGCACATATGCATTATGATTCTTGTCCTACTTTCCCAATACCTCTTTTCAAAGTTATAGCAGTATATAGGTATGTGGTGGAAAAAACACCTTCCACGCTTTCCTCCCATTTTCTTATGTTGACATTATTAAAAAGCTGATTCAAGAGCAGCCTCAAGGGAAGCAAAACAACAGCAGAAAGTGTTTCAGGGAAGCAAGGGACCAACTCTGAAAGACAAGTCCTCTCTTTAGGGGAAGTCTGTTCCTTCTATACTCTTGCAAGCTAGAGCTTCCTTCTGAAAGAGAGCGCAGAAGAAGGAATACTTGATAACGTCTCAAATTCCTGCCTGTCAAAAATGATACACTTCATATACAGGGTAACACAGTTTTGTTCTTCTAGGTGCATAAGACAACAAGTAATTAGAATAAGGTGTAAGATAAGCATGGGCAGTAAACAAAATTCTATCCCATGCCCCCCTTGGCAAGGGAGGGAGGCATTTTGCCAGTCTCCAGTCTGCCCTACTTATGTGCACAAGCCTGTGAGTCTACAACTCCCATATTTTCCTAACATTCAATACCTAATTCATGGACATGGTCACACCTCCCTCTTTGCTCTTTCCCCATGAGGTATCTGCACCATAATCTTTTGGCAAACCTAGAGACAAAATACTAAACTGGACACAATTCCTATGCAATTCTCTGAAGCACATGTCTCTTCTTGTTTTAGTGCAGCTCTGATTACTCTGCACTGCAAAAAAAAGCAGCGCTGGCCAAAAGGTAAAATTTGTGTTTATAGAGGTTTCCTTATGAACAAAGAGAATTTGTGAGGATATAGTAATTTGTAGTAGACCATAACTGCATCACAAGAAACAACACAAAATTTTCTATGTATACTAAAATTTAACAAACTTGCCTATGGCAAAGTGTTTGCAAAAGGTTATATTAAGTGGTCATACACTATCTATGACAAAAGAGTGTATGCCTAACTGCAGTAATGTTAATATTCATTTACAAAGCAGAAAATGGTTGATTTAGTGCAGAAAAAACATCTTTTTGTTGTTGTTGTTTATGGATGTTTAACGAGGTATTGCTGATACTAAGCAAAATTAACAGGGGATGCAAGCTTCATAATAATGCTGTGAATGTGAAGTCTGACATCTGTATTAATAGATAATGTATGATGACTAGGAATAATAAATAAAAATTGCAGATTGTTATTGTAAAATAACAAATAATTTTTATATGTAAAATGTATCCCTTTTATATTTTATAATTTTTAAGGATTACAGCAGTTGTGAATACTCTTTGACTTGCAGGAAGGCTGCTTAAAAAAAGAAAAATCCCATAATGCTGGATTTTACACTCAGTTAAGCTTCTTAAACATGGTATTTGCTTTTGGTCATAAAACTCTAAGGAAAATGAAGAGACAGACGTACAGTCATCACAGACATTGATCAAAAATACCTATTAAAGCACCACATGCTTATTGGAGAAAAGCCCAGGAAAAATGTCCTGAAGAAAATTATGAGAGAAAAAGGACATTGACTAAGGAAATGATAGAATGAAGATTCAGAGATATCTTCAGACGTACCCAAGGAGAGCCAGCTACAGATATGGAGTGTTATGTGCCAAGACAGTGGGAAAGTGTCCCTCAACACATACGGGCTAGTGCAATGGATGGTGAGGGAGAGACAGCTCTCCGAGAGACCCATTATTGTAACAATGAGGCTTAGTACTGTGGAGAGCATAGTGTTACCTTTTGTTCTGATTTACAGGACAGAACAAGATACTGGGGAGAAAACAAGGAGGATATGAATTATGATTTCCCAAGGATTTTTCTTGCAGTATGCTCAAAGAAATGAATGAAATCCCTGCTTGGCCTTAGTGACTTTTGGACTAACTTTTTTTCTGCCCTTCCTTCTCTAGAAGCCTTGCAAGATAGCAAGTCTCAGTCTGTGGGTGAAGGCTGAAGGAATTTTTTTGGGAACACACTGGTTCTTGTCAGGAAAGTGCATTTAAGAGCTATCACTATATATCCACTTCCTCCTTCTCATACAAAGTTACACAGTTTCATTTACTGTGAGGTTAGATTTTGTGAGGTTAGGGTTCATTCATCCCTTTCCTGCAGACTGTTGGCAGCAGAATTAAAGCCAGATTTCAGAAGTGATCTAGGCAGATGAGATCCATTTTCAAAACAGCTTTAGGAATGCAAATTCTAGTGACTTTTTCTTACAAATATTTTCATCAGCGATACAGATGATAAATATTCATCTATAAACTTCTTTAAGAATTCCAGGTTAAATGCTGTAAACGAGGATGGTTTTTGCTTTCTCCTTTCCCCATCTTCCTACGGCAATTTCAAGTTTCTGTCTATGTGTAATTTATTAATTTGTGCTAATTTTATAAAAATTGCCACAATGTGTAGTGAGTTAGCCAGAGACTGACAAGGACCCTGACATATGTCACCTATTCCCAGTGGAAGAAGCTTCAAAGAAAACTAAAAAAATCATTAGATTTAACAACTATGCTCTGAATATTGAAAAACAGGGATATAAACAGGAACAAATGCTCTTAGACTGAGAAGAGGATTTATTTGGCTTGAAGAAAAATTAACAATAAGGTACATTGACCAAAGGAGATAGAAAAAGTTACATATTCCAGAGGAGAAATCATTAGCAGAAACGTCTTTGAATACTGAAAAGCTGGTTGGTTAATTTCTGCAGACTATAGTAAAACGGTTAAAAAATCAAGGCTGGTAATGACATAGGAACATTTTAATACTATGTTTAGATGTGTAAATTTGCATTATTTTAAGTTTTTATACAGATTCAGCTTTGGAATTATTTGCTTCATATTTAAACTACTGAAAATTATGTGAAGGGTGTATAAGATTATACCATGGAAGGAAAAGACTGTGGTCATAATAGAAATGAGAAGAAAGAGATGAACAGGGTATTCATTGGGCTATTTTATGTATCCCTTCTATTTCCCGTGGGTTAAAAACAGTGTGTTGAATTTCTGATGGAAGGGTACCTTCCCACCCTTATTGTCCTGGTTTCGGCAGGGATAGAGTTAATTTCCTTCCTAGTAGCTGGTACAGTGCTGTGTTTTGGATTTAGGACCAGAACAATGTTGATAACACACTGATGTTTTAGTTGTTGCTAGGTAGTGCTTACACTAGCCAAGGACTTTCCAGCTTCCCATGCTCTACCGACTGAGAAGGCTGGAGGTGCACAAGAAGCTGGGAGGGGGCACAGCCAGGACAGCTGATCCAAACTGGTCAAAGGGATATCCCATACCATATGATGTCATGCTTAGCATATAAAGCATAGTCTGAAGACTAAGCACTGCGTGGTGCTTAGTTGCCAGCTGAGGTTAAACCACAACGCTTATATAAGAAAGTATGAACAAAATCATCCTTAACTGAGATAAGCACCAGGAATATAGTGGATTCAGTGTGGGACCAGGGTGATGAGACCATTGAAATATCCAGCAAAGGAAGATGTGATAAAGGAGTGACATTTAGCTATGAGAATGCTAGCAACCCCTTAATGGACATCATTTTATGTCTTCTGTTTGTATAGGATTTACCACAATGTATTTCTATTCTTTAGAGTAACTCAAATACTGAAGGAGAATGAATTTCCAATCATCATGAATCCACTATATGTGTGTCCTGGTTTTGGCAGGGATAGAGTTAATTTTCTTCCTAGTAGCTGGTACAGTGCTGTGTTTTGGATTTA
>NW_008825114.1:2467533-2469362 GCF_000699105.1 Pygoscelis adeliae
GGTGAGCAATTGTACTGTGCATCACTTGCTTTGTATATTATTATTATTATCATATTATTATGATGATGATTTTATTTCAATTATTAAACTGTTTTTATCTCAACCCATGAGTTTTTCTCACTTGTGCTTTTCCAATTCTCTCCCCCATCCCACCGGGGGGTGGGGGAGTGAGCGAGCGGCTGCGTGGTGCTCAGTTGCCGACTGAGGTTAAACCACGACCGTCCGGCATCTCATTTTGCATTCCAGTACCTTAGAAGTATATTGAAAGGTCACAATTTGTAGACCTAATGAAGGGAGTCTGGGGGTGTGGGCACGTTGTTCATCTTTTTGTTTCATTTTATTTTAATCTAGCATGCAGAAGCATGAAAAGAAAAAATTCTGGTTTATCAGAAGGAAAAACATTGTTTCACTGGAAAATATTAATTATAATCTCCAAAAAATTAGGAAAAAATATTACCCTTCTAAAATCTGTGTCTAGATATAGAAATATCATATGACTAGGAAGAATTCAAAATAGAAAAAAAAAGTTTAAAAAAACCCTAAAAAATAAACCGTTTAGTCATATACTTCAAGAGGCCAATTAAATATTAAAATCTTCAAATACATTGTGATTCTGCCAAGTGTGGTAAAATGCTTCCATTAAAACTTTCTAAGAAACTAATACATGCTCAAAGTTATGAAATTCTTACATGTTGATCTATTGCAACAATGTACAAGGTTTCAACCTACAACCTGTGACCCTTGCTGGTACGTGCTTTACAAGCACAAAAGGAAGAGACATACTTCTATTATCTCATTTATGCTTATATATTTATTCTTATATTTTCATTGTTAAAGATGAAAAATAAGATAAAATAAGCTGGTAAAGGCCAGGCCAAAGAAACGAAGTTTAATGAATACACAATACAATTTGACATGTGATTTACCAATATGAGCTTCCAGGATTTTGCAGATATCGTGACACAGATGAGTCTAACATTGGGTTTAAAAAAAGGTAAGGAATATGCAAATGACTGCACAGGCATGAAACAAGTTTCTACCCAGTTCAAATCCACGTTCGGAGAAAAGGAGGCTGAGGGGAGACCTCATCGCGCTCTACAACTACCTGAAAGGAGGTTGTGGTCCTCCCTGTCTCTAGCAAAAGTTCATGTGTTGGACTTTCTAGGTCAGATGTGGTTTCTATGTATTTAGAAAGCTTCAGAGCATTTCTGTTCCCCTGATAAGTCTTTATTTGAACCCATGCCACCAATCAGCATGCACCCCAGCCAGTCTCTGCCACCAGAGGTACAAGAATCATAGAATCATAAAGGTTGGAAAAGACCTCTAAGATCATCGAGTCCAACCGTCAGCCCAACACCACCATGACCACTAAACCATGGCCCTAAGTGCTGCATCTACACATCTTTTAAATACCTCCAGGGATGATGACTCAACCACTTCCCTGGGCAGCCTGTCCCAGTGTTTCACCACTCTTAGTGTAAAAAATTTCAGCCCCTCTTCCTTAAATAGTGGGATTTTGTCTAAAAAGTAAGAAGATATGGGTCCTATTTCGTAGTCTTCTGGGGGGCTGACGGTTGGACTCGATGATCTTAGAGGTCTTTTCCAACCTTTATGATTCTATGATTCTTGTACCTCTGGTGGCAGAGACTGGCTGGGGTGCATGCTGATTGGTGGCATGGGTTCAAATAAAGACTTATCAGGGGAACAGAAATGCTCTGAAGCTTTCTAAATACATAGAAACCACATCTGACCTAGAAAGTCCAACACATGAACTTTTGCTAGAGACAGGGAGGATCTCCATGGGAAACATTGTATTTGATTGCCTTACT
>NW_008825114.1:2470564-2494646 GCF_000699105.1 Pygoscelis adeliae
TCCAGGTGGTGTAGCAGGTCATTGACTGCTTCCTCTTGGATTATGGGGGGTTCATCCTGCTCGCCATCCCTGTTTTCCAGCTCAGGGCGCCGAGTACCCTGAGGGTAACTAGTCTGATTGCTAAAGACTGAGGCAAAGAAGGCATTAAGTACCTCAGCCTTTTCCTCATCCTCGGTGACAATGTTCCCCCCCGCATCCAATAAAGGATGGAGATTCTCCCTGGCTCTCTTCTTGTCATTAATGTATTTGTAAAAACTTTTTTTGTTGTCTTTAACGACAGCGGCCAGGTTGCGTTCTAGCTGGGCTTTTGCCTTTCTCATTTCCTCTCTGCACGACCTAACGAGATCCCTGTACTCTTCTTGAGTCGCCTGCCCCTTCTTCCACAAGTGGTAAACTCTCCTTTTTTTCCTGAGTCCCAGCAAAAGCTCCCCATTCAGCCAGGCTGGTTGTCTTCCCCGCCCGTTCTTCTTACGGCATATGGGGACAGCCTGCCCCTGCGCCTTTAGGACTTCCTTCTTGAAGAATGTCCAGCCTTCCTGGACCCCTTTGTCCTTCAGGACTGTCTCCCAGGAAAACAACTCCTTTTCTTTGTGTTGAATCAGTTCCTCCTACCTTCATCTGATACTCCCTGGTTCTTGCTGCCAAAGGAGAGAGCAATACATATTTTTTTCTGTTCATTCCATTTTTTTGTAGCCCTGTATCATAACTGTCTTTAGCTGTCTTTCTCCCAGGCTGTAGTATCCTAGGTTACTTGATTGTTCTTCACACAGAAGCCATTCCATAATTCTGAACATCTTTGATTTTTTCCCTCTGAAGCTTTTTCTGTTCTATAAAGTAATTTTTGGAAGGGGAGGCAAGAGTGGCATTCAGTATTCAAAAGGCCAACAAAACAAAAATTTAAAAACTGTTACAATAATATCCTCTGTTCTATTTCCAATCTTTTCCTAATGATTCCTACTATTCTACTTGCTTTTTTTTATCATTCCTGTTCACTGAAGCTTACATTTTCAAGGAAGAATTCATTACACTGCCAAGGCTTTTTTGAGTGACAACAGTAACACAGAGAGCATTGCTTCCTAAACAAAATGTTAGGATTCTTTGTTAAGTCCATCACACCAAATTTCATCTGTAATTTCATTTTCTAGTCACTTAATTTTATAAGGTCCTGCTGTAATTCTTCACAGTCAGTCTTGTCACATACTAATTTTATCCTGAAGAAGTTAGCATTATCAGAAAACTTTCTCATCTTACTGCTCACTTTCTTTTCTAGGCCGGTAGAAACAGGTTGAACAGAAGAACTCCCAACCCTTATCACTGCAGAACTCCACTGGTTACACTTTTCCCTTCTGACCACTTATCCTTACCTTCAGTTTCCTGTCTTTTAAATAGTTATTAATATATTCCGAACATTTACCTCTTCCCTACCATGGCTACTTACATTCCCCAGTAACCTTTGGTGAGGTAGGTTGTCATAAAAATTTTGGAAATTCAGGTGTATCAACTGAATTACCCTTAGCTATATTTTAGAACAGTCCAGTAGAGTTTAAAGTGGAACTTCCTTGTACAGATGCCATGCTGGCTTTTCATAAGGACACTATATTTATGCAAGTAGCTTTATTTATTCTATGTCAGAATGTTTAATAACTTGTGAAGTTCAGATATCAGGAGTTTCCAAGGACACCTTTGGACTTTTTCTTTTTTTATTTTTTTTCCCTGGACTTTTTTTTTTACTTTTTTTCCCTTTTTAAATTTTTTACTGACATATTGTCTGCCTTTTCAATTTTCATAGACCAAGGTACTTCTAAGTAAGACCTTATACAGTGTTCAGCAAAAAGTAGTCTAGTGTCATGTCAGGAAGGAAATTAAATTATCCTTGCCAGCTTTTCTTGTTAAAGCATTCTTGATTAGAAAAAATTTTTACTCCACACTTCTTTTAAACTGCAAGTGATACATACAGTTCAGTACTACTCACATTTGAGGAAAGAATGACTTGTAGTTGTCCTCTGTGCACTATAAGGTGTATTATTATTTGGGCATTTTTGCATTTTGTTTACTATAAAGAAGATACTAGGGAGTGAGTTAAACTGTTAGCTCCGCAGTATAAATCCAATATGCCTACCTATTGTTGTTATAAAGACTTTGTCTAAATATTACATGATAGGCTTAAAAGGAAGAAATGAGCTGTATTTCTATTCAACTCAGGAGTACCAGAAGTGATAGAAGATGATCCCATGCATTGATTTACTGAGATAATAAGACATCACAACCATTCTCCTCCCCTCCCTCCCCCTCCAAATTCAAATGAGTCTCCCAACCCTTCTTTTTGGAGGAACAGTCCTAATTCCAGCATGAAACAGGAAAGGTCCGATAGGTTTCCTACATACAAGTTTTACTGCTCCTGGCTTCAGACTTTTGACATGATTTTTTTTTTTTCATGTTACTTCCTTCACTCGCTGTGGGATATGCAATTGCTCATTTATCATAAACATAAATTATTTTTGTCCTATTCAAACCATGTCCAGTTTAGAAAATGAACGCTATTTTTTTTCTTCATATAAAATTGGAATTTTCACTTGTTTCATTTTTTTCATCCAATTATTGCCTATTATTTCTGAATATTAGGAGAGGACATTATACCACAAGAACATGACAGAAATAACAATTTGAAGGCTAGATGTTTTCCAACAAGAATTCATGAAAAATGAACTTGAGTTAAATTTATGCTATCATTTACATGTATTACTCATAGATCTTAGTCATCACCTTGTGAACATCCACAGAAAAAATGTATGTGTAGAAAAAAGGAAAGCAGTTACCGCTAAAGCCCAAGTGACTGATATTCTTGTAATGAAATAAAAATTGAGAGACTTTACGGGATTTGAGAAGTACTGAAAGTGAATATTTCAAATTAAATTCCTTGCTAATAACTCCAAAGGATTTAGTGCACTTACTTCTGCAGATAATTTCTCTTTTAGTGTATGTAACCACTTTCAATAGGAATGGAACTAAACTACTGAGCAAAACTACAAAACATTTTCAACACCTGTAAAAGTATAGTGCTTACAGAAATTAAGGGTTAAATACTTGGGTCGGTTTCCATTTGGATTTGAAATAAAGATTTGAATTTATTTTAAGAAATATATTCAGAAGGAATCTTTTGAAAACCATGCATAATTTGTAATAGAAGAAAAAAAAATTAAAAAAGGCTTTCAAAATTTCTAATAAAAGTCACACTTAAAAAAAAAAAAGGGAAAAAAACCAAAAGTCTTTAGCCAGTCTCGCTTAAAAGACATATAAACCCTGTATTTCCTGCTAACTCCACTTTCCTATTTACTCACACCAAGTACCAGCTGATGCTATACAACATCTTCCGATATAGTTGACAAGCTGCATGGATGTTCCAGAATAAGTAACCAATACTAAATTTGCTGAACTTGAAATGCACTCCCTTACTCACTGGCCAAACACTGCAAAATGCAATATTTGCCTTATGGCTCAAGAATTTTTACACACTAATGACAGTTTTGTCTTAAATAGATATAAACCTTATACATGTACGTATATGCAAATGAATTATCCAAAATAACACAGCATAATCCATCCTGTTTTTTGTCTTTGAGGAAGACTATAAGAAACAAAATGGCTTTACAAATGACTGTAAAGATAGACAGTCAAATCACTCATTACTCTAATGATCCTTAACTCTTGTTATCTAATGATAGCAAGGTCTTCAGGGACTATTGTAAACCAAGTAATATAAAAGCTATGGAAAATTTTGTGAGGTCCAGCTTGCTGATCAATAGGTACTTCTTCATTATGGCTGTGGGTTAAGTGAATAAATGTATTGATTTGGAAAAATAAGTGCTTGTTCACATTAATAGCAGTAATTGGATGCCAAAATTTTCAAGAGATAAGATGAGATAAACAGATAAAGAATTGTACTCTAATAACTACGAAAATATTCAACACAGGTTGTCCTTTTTCCATTTTCAGTGGTGAATTCAGGGTCTTAAAGAGAGTTGTGCATAACTTCTCCTTTTTTTAAGTTTTATTGTGAAAATTATTTGGATTGATTTCACAAAAGAAAAGAGGAGGAAAAGTAGATTCACCTTTGTCAATTTTGATCCCAAAATTCAAACTGCTCTTTTCTGCCAAGAAAGACGGACATTCATAAAAAAACAGGATATAGTACTGTGAAGTGATGTTTACTCTACATATGCATATGCATACGCATACACATGCGCATACACATATGCATACACATACACATACACATACATATACATAGATGGAGAATTTATGTGTACCCAGTTCAATCTTTAGATGATGATTGGACAAAACACTTTGATTATAATTTGGAAGAAGTTCACAGATTTGATATTTTACTTGCAATGTAAGAAAAGTATAATGCTGCTAAGATTATGTGGTGGGACTACATGCAAAAATGTGGCACTTGGAGCCTGGTCAAAATGGGATGCACTTTATACTAAACAGCCTGATGAAGAAATATGCAAGAAAATCTGACCATTTAGACATCTATAAAGAGCATCCTATGGAATATCCTGTTAAAAAGATGGTAAATTCACAAGAGCAATACAGAGATTTGGAAATATTTTTTTAAAAAAATTTAATCTTAGCAGTAAAATCTGAAGAGGAAAGGGAAGAAAAGTTCAAAAGGCGATAAGGTACATTTAATAAATAAGAACTGATGACTTTTGCATAAAAGACATACAGTTTTAAATGACACCAAATTTTGTACTTTACCTTCAAATTATGATAGAAGACTACATAAATACTAGGAAGATATGTTTCAAATGTTATCTCAGAAAGTTACCTGAGAAATCTATATGCAATATTTTTGGTTGTGTCTATTTAATTATTTTCCTGTAAGTGGGGAAAATAAATAACAAAAAACCAAAACCAAAATACCAATGTTAAAGAGAGAGTAGAAGTACAGTGTTAATGAGATTCAAACAATAAAGGTACGATGGACTGCAGATAAAAGGAAAATGCCAGTTTCTCTGCATTTTAATCAGCGAGATCACAAGTTTTGATGAACATGCTAGAGGGACTGTTTTGTGCTCTGCTTCCACAGTGAGTGAAAGGAAACAAAATGAGCAGTTTTATATTGAACATTTAGTGACAGATGATGCATCCTTTGGGATTAACATTAGAACAATGGGGAAGATGATACTTACCTAGCTAGAGAAGTGCTACAACATAATTCCAAGAAAAGACAGATATCTAAGTGCAGAATATTAACAATATCTATTAACACTTTAAGATCACATTTCCTCAATTATTATTTTAAATCTATTCTAATTTTAAGTAGTGAGTTATCTATGTGCTTAAATAACTATGAAACAAGGGTAGAAAATACAGGTAGAAAAAAAATTATCATCATTCTGCCATTCATCCCTGAATATCCCAGTTCATCCATAAAAAAGATTTTTGATTCTTACATGTATGGAAAAAAACTCACTGTAGTGCCATACACCCTAATACGGATATGAAATGTAGGAATTTGTTTTAAATGTCAGTTAAATGCTTGATTAGTGTTTTAAGGAATAATAATAGAAGATGTTTACATGGTAGTTTTCAACAAATGAGGATATCATTATCTACTGATAAAAACTCCATACAGTCTTACAAGGACTGCTTGTCATACAAATTCTATAAAATATATTAAACCACTATTTGCAAAAAATCCAGATGAAGAAATAATAGAATTATTTATCAATTCACTACAAAGTGATCATTCATACCTCTGATCTGGAATTAGCAATTGTGCCCAATAATGTATTGATCTTTTTAGTTGGCCAATGTCATGCTAATAAATAAATAATAAAAAAAACCCCAAATCTGAAAACTTGAAATATAGATGGAGCAAAAAACAGTACTAGTGAAAGCTCTGGTACTGAGAAGGACATTAGGAAGAATATAAACTTCAAGAGTAATACAGTGGCTTTCTTCCATAAAAGTGAGGGAGGGCTTTGAACATGACAGAGTTGTTTTTAATACACGGCACTGTGAGGAACACTATTGAAATAGCTATTTCATTGACATACTTTTGAAATGTCATGGAAACATGGAAGGGAAAACATAGAAAGAGAAAATGGATATAAGAATGATATGAAACCTCCTTTACAGTAAGATGATTAGGGAAACTGTTAACACATTTTTTAGCTTTTTAGTCTCTAAGGAATATATAATGAAAAACCACATCATCAGTGTGGTGCTGCTTCTGAGGTAAAATATGGCCTCTTTTTAACAATATGAGAAGTGTTGTAGATCAATCTCACCTAATGGCTTTGGCATGCAATCAAACAATTCTCAGATGCAATTGCAGGAGAAATATCTGAAGTTTAAAACTATTAAGAGGAGAGCTATGTCTGAGACTAGCTGAAATCATTCAAAGTTCGAGCTCTCTTTGTAACTGAGTGGAAGGTTTCACTTGTGTCAATATAATGGAGATTATTTTACCTCCCTACTTTACAAACATGTTGTAATACTAGAATACAATCCCAAAGAAATGTGTAGTAGATTACATAAAAATGTTAACCTGAAGATATTACTAGTAGGTTTCAACTTTAATTTAATGTCTTTACTTAAGGTTCTTGAAGCCCTTTGATATCTAACCAGTTGCAGGTATTGTAAGAGTACAAGGTATTGGGTAGCCAAATTATAACTCCAGATACTGAATTTTGACTGAGGTTTCAGAGTTAACACACCTTTTTTATGGATTAAATATTTTATTGTACTCTGAAGAAAGAAAAAGGATAGCTTCAGTGTAAAGTCAAAAGACAAGAAACATTAAAGCAATCATGAAGTTAAACAGAGAAATTTGATTGTCAATAATTTTTACAGGAAGAAAGAGATATTTAGATGTGTGTCACACATAACATGTAAATAAGGCCACATACATCTAAAATGGTGACAAATATATATATATCTTTGCTATTTTAATTCAGCAAAATTTTACAAAATTTTAAGTAAAATTCAGTATTGATTGCAGTCATAGCAAGCTAAGCCTCATGCAAAAGAAACAAAGTTCCCAGGTTTGCAAAATGTTCTGTGAGATATTACGAATTACTGAGAGATCCTAACATTGTTCATATGTCTCATTTGAAAGATGGCCCCTCTGGTTGCACAGTGATTATAACTTGGGTTGTTTACTGATTGGGAGGGAAGTATACTGCTAGCTGAATCACCCACACAGCTGAGAAGGTTGCAGGAATGTAAATAATAGAATAGGTTGACCTGCAAGAGCTAACTAGGCACTAAAAATAAGATTCACATGAATTACAATACATTTCTAGTGACTCTCTGAACAAACCCCAACAGAAGAGTTCCCCTTCTGTAACGCAGTTGCTGTCATGACTGGGTAGAAAGTCTGAACTTATAAGGGATCTTTAAAGTTCTTCTTTTGCTTTGTGTTTCCTTGTGCTATAAAAACAATGCTTAAAACTGCAATTGTTAAGGAAGATTAGGTCAAAAGGTTATTTTCTGTATGATTCTAATTTAAAAAAACCCACGTCTTTCTAAAAATTGCACCATAGCTTTTCAGTTTAAAACAAAAGAGGAAAACAGATTACTTTGGTATTTTTTAATTAGTAAACCTGTTTCTCAAAAGGGGCATACTGAATGACTACTTTTAAAATACTATAAGCAGATGGGTAGTCACTATGGCAACGAAAGATGATATCAGGTTAATCAATCAAATTTCATCTTAGTGACCTATACCTTCCCATTCTACACCTATTAATGCTTAAAATGGTATGGTACTTTAGAATTATGAGTATGAGAAGAAAAGTAAATTCTTATATTAATTTTGGGGGGTTTAGGTAAGAATACAACTATAAAAATAGAAAAATATTTAATGTAGCAACTGTCTGTGAAAAAATACTCATAAGAAAAACTTGTAAATTTTAAAAAAGGCAATGCCTGAAAATATGATTAACATTTGCAATTGCAATCAGTTCACAATTGGACAATCTTGCTCAACCCATGATCCTACAACATGAATTCCTAACATTGTACTGATAAGCAGATTTACAGGTGATCATGACAATAATTGGGACCCCATCTATGGAATAAAATTCCCTGGGGAATCAACACACACTCAAACTCTTTGGAAAAGATATGGGATAACTGGGAGAGAGTCATCTATTTATGTTACATGGAGACAGATTTAGTGATTGACTGCCTATCAATCAAAATATTTTTCTAAAAACAAAACCTGATGTTTACTTTTCTATATATGTCTATATGAATATATATTACTTACACATATACAAATATATATATTGCCCCATGTTGCTGAAAAGTTTTCTACTGTTATATTGATCAGATTTGATCAGATTGGTGCTAATAGCATTATCTTTTTGAACCAACGCACTGCTTAACGTGGGCCTAGGATAAATAAACAAATAATCAAACAACTTCTTTTTTCTTATTGTCTTGGTAGGGATTAATTTAATAAGGTGAGTTATAAACATATAGTATGGCTACATTCTCAGCAACCCTTCCAAACAATAAATCAGAATGTGATGTGAAGAGAGGACCTTTACTCTCTGACCCAGAGGGAATTTGTACTCTTTTGCATTCTCTCAGGCATAAACTTCAGAAATGGAGAAACAGACATTCTGGATGCTCAGCTCCACACCAACACACAGGCACACTCACTTCTTTCTGAGTTAGTAAGAATTCAGGCTACTGCTTGCATTATCTACTTCACTATGGTGGATTAGCAAAATGTTGCTATTCCAAACTCAGTGTATTTTTGTTTCACTAGTCCAGTTAAAAGCATTGCTCAACAGTAAATTATACTGTCTACAAGGAAAGAGGCTTAGAAAAATTAAGCCAAAGCTATTGCAGTTATTCATACAGGTTCTTTTCCTCACTAGCCCTAAGAAATATTCCAAAATTGAAAAAAGAAAAAAAAAATCCTTCACCTCAAAGGAATCTCTTCTTATAGATTAGGAGCAAGTGATTTATTTCCTATGAATTGTTATCATAAAAATTACTGGTGGGTTTGAAATTTATTAGAAAGACTGCACAGTTTTGGAAATGTTGCTGAAGCAAATTAACTTCTGAGTCAGATGAATATGCGTTTACTCAGATATGACACACTTTTTCTCCTTAAGTGGACTGTCCAGAACTCCCCCAGAGATACTGTCAGATCTACTAGAAAACAAGATTGTTTGACAATAAACTGTGAATGGTTACTAAGGATTTAGCAATAACCATATGTGGGCACTCCGCTGATAACTGCTGTTACTGTCTGAGTCAGAAAAAAAAAGGCATACACATACAAGACCTTCCATTCGTTCCTTTTCTCAAGTGTCTTCCTTTTTGTTCTTATTGCTGTCTGAGAAGGTGTTCTTGCAGTCACATTGGAAAGTTGCAAACACCCTGACTCAAGTCATGTCCCTCTTGCTTTCTGGAGTGCCTCACTCCAGGTCTATTTATGAAGCACCTTTTCAAAGAAGTTGTCTCCCAGGCATTTTATAGAAGCTTCCTTTCTCTTTGTACTATTGCTGCCATTTTTGAGATGCATATATATTCTAAAATTTATAAGCCTACCACCACATCCACCAGCAAAACAAAAAACCAAACACAAACAAGAAATTAGACTACATGACCTTTAAAGGTCCCTTCCAACCCAAACTATTCTATGATTCTATGACATCCCTTCAACTCTGTAATATCAAAGGCTCCAAAGTTGGCTGTCCCAGATTTCCAGTGTCCTCCTGAACTGGCCTAGAAAAAGCTTGATATCTCTGTTAGGCCACAAAATCTCTAAAGCCTGCTGGGAAGGAATTCTCTTAGATAGAAAAGACTTGCAGAGCAGGGAATGAATGATATTCCTCATGACTGGTTGGTTATAATATCTATGTCTCCTGTCCTTTTTCTCTGTCCCAGTGAATATTTCCTTACTCAATACCGAATGGTACCTTCCTAACAAGGGGAATTTCCAGTCTTGATAATCACATGAAATAGCTCTGAAAGGATAATTGGCATGACAACCTAAATAGCACCTAAACTTGGTATTTTGTAATAGGTTTCATTTTCAAGATGTTCAATAAACTTGGTAGTTTATTTTGGATAAGTTGCAGTTCTTGAACTATAATAACCCCAACTGGACACAACTAAAGCTTTAGCAGCATCAGTCCAAGTATAAAAGTTCTTGTGCTTTTCAAATAATATTTCAGTATAATGTTTACTCTTTGGAAACAGTTTGATGTGATGAAATTCATTAGATCTGCTTGTGACAACCTATAAATATTACTATACTACTATAAATGTTACTCCTTTCCTTTTCTATCTTTCAAACTACATATCTGTCTACTTTCCATGATCTAGAATTTCTTGAGTGTAGAATTTCATAATAATCTTCATTAATTTAACTTATATTTCTGTCAAAACTTAAATACTGTTATGAAATAATGCTTTTCTAAATCATTACTCTCTGTCCCAGATTCATATCATTAGTGAATTCAACAATCATGCTTTCTTAGCTCCATAGAACCAAGTCCAGCATTTGCTGGACTATTAAACCTTATAGATTTGCTCATTTGCTACTGAAGCACTGGTAAGTTTAAGAATCCAGAATATTTCCACTATATTGGCTACTACCCCATGTCACTGTATTGCTCGCATAGCACAAGAGATGACACTGGTCAGTGAAAGACCCCTTATGTTTATCAGCAATATCTCCCTGGCCTGTGTACCTCAGCTTCTCCCATGTCAGTGTTGTTGCTTGGAAATCTGTTGCACCCAAAGGAGACAAAAAATACATTTCAGCCTGTTTGTAAATTGATGTTTCTCATAAGATACTGGCCCACTGTTAGGTACAGCACCTTGTGTAACTTGGGAAGGAAGGAATTCTCAGTGTCTGCCTCGATTCAGATGAATCTCTCAACAATATTAGTCTAAGCCCCCAGTTTAGGATCAAACAGGTTGAACAAAAGATCAAACTGGAAATCAGTGTGGTTGTCTAGTTGTATTGGGGTTACGTGGCAAGGTTTTGGTAGCAGCAGAGGTGGTGAGGAGCTGCAGGGGTGGCTTCTGTGAGAAGAGTTGGGAGTGAAGGGGTAAATTTGAGCCTGGGAAGAAGGTGAAGGTAAGAGGAAGGTGGTTTTAGTTTTGTTTTTCTTTCTTGCTATCCTACTCTGTTATTAATCAGCAATAAATTAAATTAATCATCCCCAAATTGAGTCTATTTTGCCTGTGATGGTAATTGGTGAGTGATCTCCCTGTCCTTATCTTGACCTGTGAGCTTTTCATCTTATTTTTTTCCCCTGCCTTGCTCAGGAGGGGGAGTGAGAGAACATCTTGGTGGGCACCTGGTGACTAGCCAAGGTTAACCCACCATACTAGTACTTTCAGAATCAGCTGAAAATGAGGTCAACATCTGAAAACAAGCAAGTATAGTAAGAAGAAAGCTCTGCTTTCAGGTACTTATATAATTTGTGATCAAATTTAAACTATACATATCCACAACGATGCTCATTCTGAGATGTCTTCACATTATGAAACTTAACTATAAGCAATTTGCATCTTCATAAAATTTCTGAAATTCCAATACACCTTTACTTTTATATTAAATATGTTTTACTTTATATACACTATAAATTATCTGGCATCCCACCTAAGGTGAAATTTAACACTTGTAACTGGATATTGAACAGTAGCTACCACAGGGAATGGACAGAGCGGCTTGAATCAATTTTCTGTTTTCCAATGTACTATATAGTCGTCTAGAGTCTATATTTAATATATTTTGTATAACAAATCTGACAGTCCAAAAAATACCTCCCCAAACCTACCTCTCTTGTTTTAGCAGTTTCTCACTATAGTTCTCCTTAACCTTTTTTTTTTTTTTTCAAACATAGTCTAGCTAGAACAACACATTTTCTCTGATTAACCACTATTTTAGCTGCAACACTCTTAGATGCAAGTTGTCACAATCTGTCTCATTGTAGGCTAAGTTTCTGGATAGGCAGGATTCAAAAATTGCAATACTATTGAGCCAGACAGATTTCTTGCAATACAGGCTGAATAACTAGCACTGGATAGTCAATTCTGCTCTTACCTGTTCTTACCTTTTCCCTGACTGATCTTGCTCACTTGACAAAACATCACCCAGCACTTTTTTTTTTTTTAACCTCCATTCCTTTTGGGAACATATTTTGTGGCTCTGCTTGAGCTTTTGTTTGGTGTTCTTAGCTTTAACATATTTATTTGCTTGTTTGTTTGTTTTGTTTATGCTGGTGGTTTTTTTTTTTTTTTTTTTCAGTGTACCAAGCACACAGTTAGGTGTCAGATTATTCAGCAACTTGCAGGACTTCTTCCTGATATGGAACACGTAATATTGAAAAGAGACAATATTAAGCACAAAACGGAGGCAGAAAATACAAATAGTTCCCAAGCACAAATCTCATACCCACTCTCCAATGTTTTAGTTAGTATTCCTGGAAAATGGAGGGTGTTTCAGCCATAATTTATTTCTAATATTCATTCCAATTGTCTTTATTTCTTTTCCTTTTTGCAATTCTCAGCATTTTGAATTTGTTTTTTTGCATACTGGTGGCAAATTTTAAAATGTTTTTATGGTCAATTTTTCATTGCTGATCACTCCAGCAATCAGATTTCAATAACTGATTCCACTAAGCTATGTCAGACTAGTTTAATTTCTGTCAATTCATTTTTATTCCATAGGTTTCAAGTTCTTATGCTTCCCAAAGCAGTCTGTTACTCTAACTGTAGTCTTTCTGTTGTTTGCCCTGTTCCATTGTGATGTCCAGTACATACTGAATTGTTACAATGCATAAATCTTAAAAGTCAAGTAAATGTGTTAATAAGAACAGAATAATGAAAAAAATTAAATGTATTCCTAAATTTGAAATATATATATTGGCCTCATCGAACAAATATTACTTTACATTTAAGTATTCTAACAGTTACAAAATAACACAGTCCCTTTAATATGAATTTGTCAGATCTCCCCTGGGTAAAGCAGCAGATGGCTTGCTTTTAATATAAGCCAATCTTCCAGTCCAAATAAGTAAAGAATGATCCTTTATCCAACAAGGCTCTTTCAGACATATTCCTGCTTCTACAGTGCATTCTAGTTTGAGACAAAACCCTGGACAATGTTTCTGATGTTTTACACAGTGACAGTGGGTTGAATATACTCATGATTCACCCCATTACCCCAAGTAAATAGTTTGCAGCACTTACTACCGTGTGTTTGGATTTGAATCACAAATTTCATCATGGAATCTCAGCTGACAAAATGCATGCCATAAGCTATCGCTTGCACAATAACAGCTTCCAATGCCTACTTCATAACCTTGCTCCTCTTGATACGTTTCATTTATGCTGGCCAATTTTGCATCTTTCCTTGCCACAACTATCTGGTGGTTCTGTACCAGTTCAAGAAAAAAGGACATACTGTCAACATGCTTACTCGCAGACACACTTCAAACATGTCAGCAAATACAACTGCTCCTAAATGTGAATTACTTTAGATAGGCATTCTCGAACAGCATTGCCAGAATACAAAGCTTTTTCTTCATGGAAAGGCTCACATTCCTGTGAGCAGACACACAATAGAACATAATTCCAGCTCAGGAATAAATATATTATCTCCTTTGTCCTTGAAGAGTTTGGAGTTCAGGAGTGCCTGACTAAGGCTTCAAATTTCATTTTGTCCCTTCCAATATATATACTGGTTTAATGAATGAACAAATTTTTAAAACCTCTCTGTTTTCTGATGTGCAAAGTAAATATTAAATATGACTATTGGCTGCAATGAGAAAAGTTTTTCTGTTATTCTTTTATTCTAGTGAATGATTAGGTATTTCATACTTTTGCAATTCACATATTGAGCTCACTTTACAAATAAGGCATACAAAGCCTTCAGTGTTTCTACAACCCCTCGTGTTTTAGTCTTCAGTGGTTGATTGATTCATCTTGGAATCTTTATTTGGGGGGGGTGTGGGGTGCTGGGAGGAGACATGTAGTGTTTTTCAGGGGTGGGGAGAAGAAGGTTCAGGGGGTGTAACTTCTGTGCATTTATTGACCAACTTTCTCCCTGCCACCCTTGGTGAATATTCACTTTTCTAAAACTGTATTCCTGATAGCAATGTTTGTGTAGTTCACTCCTGAACTGTGCCTTACCACTTTGATCTTTCAAACACAAAAAAAATTAGATGACATTGCCCATTCATCATTTGTTTGCTGAGGTTGAAATTTACTCCAAGGCTTACAGCTGGGGCAAGGCTTATTCATCACTAAGTTGTCACACAGGCTTTATTCTTGCTTGGCTTGAGTCTCTTCCTACAAAACTCTACTTTCTACTTCTACAGAGTAATTTCCTCAATTTTTTCACAGTAAAGCCCAACATGCAGTATGAACATCCACAGGATGCTACTTCAAATCCAACACACAGAACAATGTTACCTCTGCAAAGTCAGTCTCACTCAACCTTAGTTACATTAACAATGCTGCTGGTATGCTGAGTGTGTGAATCAGGTGACTCTGCACTATATTTTTTCATCTGTAAGAAAAAATAGGAAGACTGTTTATCTCAGAGAATGACGTATATTTCAAGATATTTGGCTTGTCCCCCTACATTTACACTGCTGTGTATCATTCCTCCAGGTGTCCCATTTTTCTTCTTTTTTTGTTTTATTTCTACCACATTTTCATAAATCAAAGTATCAGACTCACTTTCAGAAGACATACTCTCTACCATCAATATCAAGGACTTATGAAAGTCAGATATAAAGTGTACGGAAGTAAGCAAATGCTTATCATCACAGAAGACTTTAACCACTGTAATAGATTTCTAACATCTTAGAAGTCTTACTTTTCAAGGCACTTAGGATTATTTCCTAATCATAATTTTAGTGATTTGTTAATATTTGTAATTAATGTTTATTATTATTTATTATCATATGGTCATTGAGATGATTGTAACATGTCATCTCAAGTTAATGTCTCTTCTAGTTTCATTCCTCTCTGAAGATATTAAAAATTTATAAAGAGCCCTATTGAGATGTCATGATGGACAGCCAGTATTTCTGTTTATTTGATGCCCTGAGAAAAGAAAGCATTTCTTTGGAATTTTAACCCATTGGCATCTTCAGAATTAAGCATCATGCACAAAATTATGGTCTGAACAGAAAAGTTATATTACTATAAATGAATCATCTTATTAAATAGTAAGATCTGTGGTATCTTGTCTATGAATATTTGAAAATTACAGTGACTAAAATCCATTTGGTAACTAAATTTTAAGCACAAATATTTTAATTTGTAAAAAAATATTAACAAAGTATTATAAATAGTGCTTCAAACTTTCTTCCTACAGAAAATGTATTGAGGACCTTTAGGAAACAACAAAAGTGACAACAAAGAAGAATTAAAGATATGGTTCAACATAATCATTATTAAAGCTTTTGGCCCAAAGCCTGGTCCCAAATCTAGTGGCATAAATCATCTAAGCATCTGGAGCTTAGATTTTGCTTCTTCAAGAGATCTGGCTGCTATGGCAAATTTGCAATTTACTCTAACCTTTCCTAGTGCTCAGGTTGTGTCTAACTATTTCTAAACTAAAAAGGTCTAGCCAAAAAAGCTAGAACAGTTGTATGTGAGTGGCTAGCACAAACTACCTGAACTGTACTATCTCTCAAAGATCATACTGAGTTCTACTGAAAGGCATTTGAAGGACAATGCAATCATCAGGCACAGTCAACATGGGTTCACTAAGGGAAAGTCCTATCTAAATAATTTGGTATCCTTCTATGATAAGGTCACCTGCTAGTGGAGGAAGGGAAGGCGGTGGATGTAGTTTTTCTGGGTTTTAGTAAGGTTTTTGATACTGTCCCTCATAGTAGCCTTCTGAACAAGTTGTCCAGCCGTGAAGTACTGCCTGAAAGGCAGGGCTCAAAGGGTTGTATTGAATGAGGCTACATCTGGCCGGTGACCAATCACCAGTGGTGTTCCTCAGGGCTCAACTCTAGGGACAGTTGTGTTCAACATATTTATCAATGATCTAGATGCAGGAGCTGAATGCTCCAATAGCAAGTTTGTCAATGATACTTACCTGGCAGGCGCTGTTGAGTCTCTTAAGGGACTCTGCCTTGCAGAGGCATCTAGATAGATTGGAGCATTGGGCAGTCATCAATGGCATGAATTTTAACAAGAACAAATACTGAATTCTGCACCTGGGACAGAGTAACACTGGACACAAGTCTAAATTGGGAGAGGAGTGGCTGGAGAACAGCTCTGCAGAAAGGGATCTGGGGGTGCTGGTTGGCAGCAGGCTCAATATGAGTCAGCAATGTGCCCTGGCAGCCAAGAGGGCAAACCACATCCTGGGGTGCATCAAACACAGTATAACCAGTCAGTCAAAGGAGGGGATTACCACGCTGTATTCAGCATTGGTGTGGCCTTACCTTGAATACTGTGTGCAGCTCTGGGCTCCACAATTTAAGAGGGATGTTAAGGTAATTGAATGTGTCCAGAGGAAGACAACAAAAAACGCTGGAAGGAATGTCCTATGAGGAGCAGCTAAGGACTTTGGATTTGTCTAGTCTGGAGAAAAGGAGGCTGAGGGGTGACCTCATTGCTCTCTCTATTCTATTCTATTCTATTCTATTCTATTCTATTCTATTCTATTCTATTCTATTCTAATACTTCTCTCTGACTATTAGGTCCCTGCATCAGTTAAGTGGCGTGGACCAAACTGTCAGAGCTCATCGCTGCTTGCAGCCTGTGGTAATGCACCGTTTTTACCAGTTAAAAGTAGGGTCTTATATGATGGCTCAAATGTTCCGCAAAGACTTTAATTTTTATTGCAAATTCCCTAATTTTCCCCAGATCATGTGTCTAGCTCTTTTCATTTTCATTTTAATCAGTCCAATAACCTACTTAATTATTCATTGGAAATTATTTCAGCCAATTCTATTCTACTCTATTCTATTCTATTCTGACTTATACCCAATCCAGTCAAAACAGGGAGCATGGGCCCTCAGCAGAGCAGGCTGTCTGAGAAATGTTTCAAGGGAAATTAGGTATGAGCAAGGCTACAGACATCCAGTTCTGATTCATGACTTTTATGGTGCCCATCCAGACATATTGTGACAGAATATTGATAGAACAATTCTAGCATTTCCTCCAAAACCACAGGGAATTTTACTGTATTATCATATTCTCTCCAGTGAAAGCTTCTCCATGAAGGCAGGTTCAACAGTTGTATCTGGTTATGACTGGCCAGTACCCAAATCAGAAGTCCCTGCAAGTTACTACTTTTAACAGAAGTACCTGAAATAATGTTTCAGGGATGGAGAATAGGATGAGGAGAAAGGAAAGATTTAAGACAGACTTTAATGCGGCGGGATTGCTGGTGCTATTACACGAAGACTCCAATGCTCTGAGGTTTCAAGGTCTGAAGGATTATTCATACTATCATGGTTATCATTTATAAGTACAAAACAAATAACTATTGTGTATGAAAATTATAAACATATAATTTCTTTAGTATATGAGAAAAGACGTTGTTGAAAAGGCAGCAGACCACCCTTTTGCTATACATGGGGAAGGACAAATAAAAAGTATTGTGCTACATGGATACTGGTGCTAAACCCTTACAAGCAAAACAACAGACAAAAAGGAGAAGGGGTGGGTGTCCCTGCACATATGAATAAGTTAGAGCTACACCCCAGCTTCCAACAGGAATATGCACTTTTTCAAATTTTTCTGAACTTGACTAGGCAGAGGAGGATAATATATATGATGACACCTATTTTCTGCCTCTCCAATTGTCATCTTTGCATCTTGGATAGAAAATATCACAAGTAACAATCATAACTCAAAATTAACTGGCAAAGCACACATAATCATGCTAAGGAATGTTCTCTGTCCAGTAGCAATGATTTCATCAATATCACATGCAGTATAACTAACTAACTAATAATGCTAAATATTTCCTCAAACATGTAAGACACCCCTAGAACTGAAAATTAAGAAGGAAAATTAAAACAATAAGACAAAGGGAATGAAGAGAGCCTTTTGTTGTTCTTTTTATTTTTTTCCTGTGGCTGAGTTTCAAATGAGTTTTCAAGGGCAGCCTAGGCATCTAATACGATAGAGAGAATACACTTTCAAGCCTCTGCCACAAAACTAGTCATTACAAATTTCTGTATTATTTACATTCTTGGTGGTTTATTTTCATGTGGTTTGTGATTTAAGCTACCTGAACGAGTGATTTACCTAAGAAACATCTGTAGCAAACTTGTTGAAGCTTTGTTTCCTGCAGTGATATATGAGAAAAAGGAAAAAATAATGTAAGAAGTAAGAATATGTGTTTTAAGCTTATTGCTTCCTTGGTCTAACATTTTGAAGGAAATCACAGAATGTTTAACAACTGTACTCCTAATACATTTTAATTACTTTCTTCTCATACTTAGACTGAAGACATCTTTTTTAAAGGTGAATTCAAAAATATCTTTTAAAAATGCCTTTGTGGTTCAGCACTTCTGCCAAAAGAACTGGAGTGACACTGCCCAAACCCCTGCCCTCTCTACCCACTGTCTGTGTGAACAGCAGGCATGAGGAGTCAGAGGACACGCAGTTTGTGTCCCACCATTTCAGGAGTGGTGCAGCTCAAATTAGAGTCTGGCATGGTTTGATGTGGTGCAACATCCAAAAGTGACAAAGTCTTTGGGCAGAGGAAGAGTGACAGTTAAAAACTTTCAACATTAATGTTTTGTTTTGTTTTGTTTTGTTTTGTTTTGTTTTGTTTTGTTTTGTTTTGTTTTGTTTTGTTTTAAAGAAGAAGCAGAGAAAGTGTATTAACCACTAGTGAAGAGAACAGAAATTCACTGTTTAAAATGTCCTTTCCCTGTGGCTTGCTTGGTTTTGGTAGCCCATGTCGTTTACTCTAGAAAGCATAATTGGTTGTGGCCTGTTCCTGCTCCATGCAACAACAGCAGTTCAGCAGTGAAATGTCAGTTTAAACTTAGTTAGAACTTAGTTTAAATTTTAGAAAACCCACTCACACTGCTGCAGGGAGGGACATCGTTATTAATAGAATAAATGACAGTCAGGAATTTCAGTAATGCTGAAGTGTTTGGAGAAAATTCTCTGAATTGCATAATCCACTTACTGCACACACATAGTTGTCTTTTGTGTGTGTTTTAGAGCACCACAATGTCTATGCATCTGAAAGCTCTGAGACTCTGACAGTCAAAGATATTTAAAAGTCTGCAAGTGTCAGAAGAACATTGTCTAGGTTCAGTTAAAACAAGAGTAGATGGTAAAATATGTATAAAGGTGCACATGTTGATACACAAGGGATGCTTATTTCAAAATGGACGGAGTATGTGAAGGCTCTTGGCTGGCAGAGGCATGCAAGGTGCTTTACAGAAATGACATGCACATGGTCTGTTGGGTAATATGGGTCAGATAACTCTCTTGGTTTATTGAGTATTCCAGCACACTTTGATTCTGAGGACAGATAGTGACATGTTAAGATTGCCAGATATAAGGTACAGCCAGGACTGTAATGAGAGCTGGGAGCAGGAGTGCATGTGAAAATGAAAGAGCATTTATCTTTTGGGAGGAGGAGAAAGTAAGGAAAAGGAAAATGGGGAAAAGCAATCTACTCGCAGAAAATAACAGAAAAGGGTACACTTCTCTGCTACGCAGGATACATAACAAGATAACTGTGAATTATTACATGGGAATGACTGCATTATTTTCTGGACTAACAGTAGACTGATGTCTCCCTCTCACCCACAGAGACACATGTAAGAGTGTCCAAGTTCACATTCACACACCCCACCCACCCATCCCCTGCCTAGAGCAGGGAATATATCTAAATGTTCATTCACTGTTGCCTTTGGAGCCCATCACGTTAAGCCTCATAGGCTTCCGAATCCTGTGAATATTGATATTGCTCCTGCCTTTAGTCCATAGACTGACACTGCCAAGGCACATATTTGTATAGCACAGATCCTGGGGCCCAAAAGCTCTGTGGAGTGTTCTGCTGAGGTCCAGCTTCTAAGGCTCTCCAATAGATTAAGCAGCCATACAGTTTTTGGTCCCAGGACACGGGATGGGAATTTCTGGCAAACAGACTTTGTACTGATCTATAAAACAAATTATTTCTTATGGGGTGTAAGAAAAACAGACATCTAGACAATGCCAACTTAACTAAACACTTCTTCTGTCTCAGTTTCTTAATGCAGACAAAAAGTGATTGGGGTTTATTAGTGAATTTTATAAAGTAGCTAAAGTTTCTCTAATACAGATGGTTTCTCTTTGGAATTGTGCAGTATGTCCCAGCTCAGCTTGAGGTGAATTCTTTTTAAAATACCTCTTTTGTATACCATGATAACACAGTCATTCTTTTTACCCAAGATAGATACATATTTTTGCTAGCTTCTTTGTTGTAGCAGGTCCCTTTGGTTTTAAAAGTTACCAGAGATATCTTTGTTGTGCATTTTCCCACTGCTAGCTGCCATTTTTCTACAGTACACAATGATTCTCCTCACCTGATCCAACCAGCTTTCTGAACTTTCTTCACCTGACTGCATAACCATTAAGACCTAGTAAGTCAATGAGCTACCTTTATGTTCATTTGATATTTCATGATTTAACAAATCCTGAGTGGGAGGTTCTCTCAAATTACCTGAACCTTTATCAAGACCCAGATATGACCATCCCTACATTTTTTGAATTTTTGGATGCAAATCCTCTGGGTTTGTCTTTTATTAAGCCAGGATTCATGAGAGAAAATAAAGCCACAGACATGTGAATAGAAACTACAAATTGAAGAGTTCATTCTTCTCCTTCATATTAGGAAAAGATTAATAAAGAATAAATGGTAATAAACACCGATCTCCCTTTTGAAAGTGAGTTGTATAAAAATGTTTCAAACTGATTTTATTTGTTCTTTCAGTGCAAATTAAAGACAAGCTTTACTGAAATTAAGTCAAAAATATTTGATGGCATTTGGTGTTGACTGATGATCAAGGCAGAAAAATTAGCTATTTTTTCACTACTTCAGAGAATTTCCTGACAATTAGCAACTTAGCTATATATTTCATAGAAATAAATCTATATCTTAGTATCTATCCAAATCTCTGCATGACATGTCTTAGGACAAGCATTGTGACATTCAAAAAGGAATATGCTCTCATAGCACACGAGCTCTCATATGCATATTAGAAACATCATTATGCCTACTAGCGTTATTATGCTAAATCTCCCTCGGTTTTCTGCTTCACTTTAAAGTTTCCCCCTACAACAGTCACCATGTTTTCTCCCTAAGTTTAATTGCCTCCTGCTATAGTTTAAAGCTTGCATTTTCTCCACATCCTTTTGCTTCCTCTCCATTTTTAGAGGGAAAATTCTCTATGAACTATTGCCACAATAATTCTTGCCACAATTATTCCTAATCTGACAGCCATTTTGGGTGTAGAAGGTTAGTTTTAGAAGACATTTTTGTACATGGTCATTGAATACATGTACTTTGGACAAAGTGATTTGACGTTAAAAACCTCCTCTGGAATTTGTGAGGAGCTGAGCGATTTTAAAAACTTGAGATTACTGGTTGAGGAAAAAAGATAACAGTCCTGTATGTGTCAAATGAAAAACCTGATGATAAAATTTCCCATCTTCTTCTAACCATGGCTGGCAGTAAATGAAAAGTTATATGTTGTATTCTTCTCTGAACACATCCTATAGCTTATAATAGAGGCAGAGGACTTGCAAGCAAGGTGTACTGACAAATTATCTTGATTTTGTTGACAAGAGGGGAGAGATGCAGGTACCCTGTTGTTAGACAGTACTATTTACTTCTAAACAAAACCGTATGTATTATGATCTACTCTTTCTTGTTAAACCATTAGCTGAAGCTTGGCTTTAATGTTTGTAAATCTTATTTAAATAGGGTTAGTTTTATTTCACTAATCTAAAAACAGGAATGAAATAATTATGAACTGCATCAAATTTTATGGAATAAAGTCCATAACTTTATTCTGGACTCCAGTTATCAAAGGGTTATTCACAATTCAGTTTTGGCTTGTCCTGTGGCAATTACTCCCTCCTAGAGAGCAACGCTGTGCACAGGAAAGGATCCTCAACCATATTGGTGTAACAGTGAAAGCAGAATAAAAAATTAACCTGTCAGAAAAGGAAAACAGCAGCAAAAAATGTCCATGACGACCATGTATTTGCTATGCTGGCTCAATATATTCTTATTCCAGACTACATTGACCTTACTGAAGAATGATCTTCACCAGTTTCTATGACACTTTGCTAGGTCTGAGCTTTAACAGGGGAGGAGGATGCTACTGATTTAGATTCCAGAATATTCAGTCAGTCTGTTTCACTCTGCATTACCCTGCATATACTGTATCTAATCTGTTACTTTGGAAGGGCCTACAGCTGCTAAGTGATTTATCTCAAGTAACCTCTGTGCTATGACAGCTCTGAGATACTAGTTGGTCCCAGTAGTGATAAGAGCAGCCACACTCAGCACAAAGTGCATAACTGCATGTTTATGTCAAAGTGGGGTTTGCCAAATAAAATTTGTAATGCTGTAATTAATCAGATTATTTTTTTCATGCACAAAATTCATTAAGAGAACAATGCAACCCCCAGTCCCTTCTGGGTAATTGTTATCTCATGAATGGGCATGAACTTGTAAGACATATAGACAAAGAGACAAAAGTTTCCTTCGCTTTTGTGGTTAAAAATCTTGACATTCAAAAGCAGAGGCTTGTACTAGGAAAATTGATATCATTTTATTTTACAGCTTCCAGATGAATCCTAACAGCAACAATGTGAAATAAAGCCTTATTAACTGGAATCCTCAAGATCCATAATATTTGAATATGTTATTTCAAACTACACACTGATTTTGTGTATACCTCATATCTCATGACTATGTTAAAATAATTTTTATAGCATAAAATATCTTTCAAATGTTTTTAAGAAAATAAAAGAAAAATCATGTCTTTAAAAAGGACATGATGATAAAAAATATTATAAAATTCCTATTTTCCATCCAAAAAAAAGATTAAAAAACAGACAAGGGGTGAAGTTTTCAATATGTCTGAATTCCCAAAGGGCAGAATTATGTTTGGCTGAGTTGAAATGACTGCGAGTAAGGAATGGCTTACAGTTAATGTTACTCCAGCAATTGAACCTTTCAGTCTCAGCTTTCCCCTCAACTATCTGTGCTGAATAGCATCTGTTCCATTAAAACTAAGTAAGCCTTGTTCAGGTTTCTGGAAGGCATATCCTCAGTAACTTAAACTGTCAAATTATACTATACTCTGTGTCAATGGCTTAATATTATTTAGAAATGAGCTGAAAGTATATTGAAATCTTTCCAGAAAATTATTATTTGGGCCTTGGTTTGAGTCTGTACCCCTAATCAAAGAACTAATATTTAGGCTAAGGAAGAAACATAAATTTTTAAGCCTTTTACTGAAGGTCAACCCTCCCTGCTTTCAGACTTCATTGACGTCTGTACTGGGTTTGTGTGACAAGGTTTTGGTAGCAGGGGACCTAGAGGGATGGCTTCTGTGAGAAGCTGCTAGAAGCTTCCTCCATGTCCAACAGAGCCAATGCCAGCCAGCTCCAAGATGGACCCACCGCTGGCCAAAGCTGAGTCAATCAGCGACGGTGGTAGCACCTCTGTGATAACATATTTAAGAAGGGGAAAAAAAACTGCTGTGCAACAGCAACTGCAGCTGAAGAGAGGGATGAGAATATGTGAGAGAAACAAGTCCGTAGACACCAAGGACAGTGAAAAAGGAGGGGATGAGGTGCTGCAGGCACTGGAGCAGAGATTCCCCTGCAGCCCATGGTGAAGACCATGTTGAGGCAGACTGTTCCCCTGCAGCCCATGGAGGTCCACAGTGGAGCAGATATCCACCTGCAGCCTGTGGAGGACCCCACACCGGAGCCGGTGGATGTGCCCTGAAGAAAGCTGTGACCTCATAGAGACCCCACACTGGAGCAGGTTTGCTGGCAGGACTTGTGACCCTGTGGG
>NW_008825114.1:2494784-2509745 GCF_000699105.1 Pygoscelis adeliae
ATGCTGGAGCAGGGGAAGAGTGTGAGGAGGAAGGAGCAGCAGAGACAATGTGTGATGAGCTGACTGCAACCTCCATTCCCCATCCCCCTGACTGCTCAGGGGGAAGGAAGTAGAGAAAATAAGGAGTGAAGTTGAGCCCGGGAAGAAGGGAGGGGTGGGGGGAAGGTGTTTTAAGATTTGTTTTTATTTCTCATTATCGTACTCTGATTTTGATTGGCAATAAATTAAATTAATTTCCCCAGGTCAAGTCTGTTTTGACCGTGATGGTGATTGGTGAGTGGTCTCTCCCTGGCCTTATCTCGACCCATGAGCCTTTCGTCGTATTTTTTGCCCCCCTGTTCAGCTGAGGAGGTGGAGTGATAGAGCAGCTTGGTGGGCCCCTGGCATCCAGCCAGGCTCAACCCACCACAGTATCTTAAGCAAAATTTCTGAAACATGAAACATTAAGTTCTTAGTTAAAGTTTAGTACAAACCTAGGGTTCAGATTCAGTGAGGTGGTTGTACTTATTGGTATAGCAAGGATGCAAGAGCTCAAAATCTGAAATACTAAGACAAGGAAGCAGAGTTCACAGATCTATATGTCCATACATTTCCTGTATAGTTAATGGGAAAAAAGACATGTCCATCAAGAAAGCCAGTGCATTTAGTGAAGGATGTCTGAACTTCAAGGAGAGACAAATGTGTGTTTGAAATACAGTTTCTATCCTGAATTTAAGCATCCCCTGCAGTAACCATCCACATGAAAATAGAATTTGCAACCTAAATCTGCTTCTTTCATCCAGATGTCTTTGTCACATTTTGTGAAATAAATGTCTTAGGCACTACGTGGATCTTAGTTGCCTCAAAACCTTTGTGCGTCCAGGCCTCAATTTTAAAATATATCAGTATACAATTTCTATTCTGCATGAACCTGTTTGAACTGATAATATTTTTGTCACAGAGCTGTGAAGATACATTTTTTTCTCTCCAGTCTTTCAGTGTCAAAATGCCACAGATTAACATTTACTTCATTCTCATTAATGTGTATATTCAAAAATGGTGATAAATTATTTTCTCTCTTTTAACAGTAGTTGTAGCAAAGATGTGATTGTATAGGTATACACATGCACAAATATGTTTGCGAAGTGATGGAAACCTACATGCATACTTCAACAAATGAATTACATTAATTATTGGTGTCTAAAAAGGCTTCTCAATGAAAATCTTATAAAAATGAAGGTGTTTTAACTCTAAAAGCCTGAAACTTCCTTTCCTGTCATCTCTATATCCCCCATCAATTTTTTTTTTTCTGGCACAATTACCTATAGAGCAAACGTGTATGATAAATTAGGTTGAACAAAAAACTGCTAAAAGAAAAGTCAGTAAATAAACTGCACAAAAAGTGTTGTGAATTGAATGAATGACTTCTAACAGGTTTTCTAGCAGACATTTCTGGTTCCATCTCCCTAGATGTCATAATAGTTCAGAACCTTTGTCAAATTTGTTCATGTACATTCAGGTGATTAGTGCTTAACCACAGAATTTCAGTGTTGCTTGGCAGTGGTAAAAGAGGTTGCTGTGAGCTTTTTTGTTGTTGTTATTGTGGAACTGTTATCTGTCAAAATGCACTAGATGTCAACCCAAATGTAGCATCCTTCCTTTCTGCATATACATGCTTTTAAAGTTTAGATAAAGTGAATTGTTGTAAAGAAGCTCTGCCATAAATTACAGCTGACAATGGAAGCAATTAAGGCACATCGTTTGATTGCATGCATTAATCTCTACAACTTTCCTCAAGTCTAATTTAATTACCCACAGGTGTACATTTCTTTTTAATTTATTAGCTTTGTCAGTAATCAGTTGCACTGTATGCTATTGCTTGCAAAAGGTGCAACCCAGCTACATTCATGGACAAATCAGGCAGTAAACAGCAAAATAAAAGAACAGTAAGTGCCACGGCTCTCCCTCAAGTGTACAGTAATACTGTTAAATCAACATATGAAATGAGACTGTTTATTTCATCATGAAGAATTGTCAGATATCCTGATTGAGAGCAGTCTACTAGCCCAGGCAAAAGTAGTTGAGAAGGCTTAATCCTTTTCTGCTGTGGAAACAGCTGCTGTTGTTCGAATACCCTGCTCAGATGTCATCAACCATCCAGATTTATTTTTTTAACCAACTTTATGTCACTGTTTGGACCTGACTATTTATTGTTTAGATAACAGTGCTGTCTCTTCCTATGAAGTGAATGTAAATATTGATGTTAATTATAATGGACGAAGATCAGGACCCTGATTTTCAGCATACCCATCATTTCAGGTCCCATATAGAAGCTATGCACGTTCTCTTAAAGTTTCTTTGTAACCCAGATTAGACCCGTTCAGACTTTGTGTATAAGTAGCAGAACTGCCAATTCCAGAACTCTAATGTGTTTGTAACTGGTAATACTCTCAAGACTCTCTACTCAGAAGCATGGTTCTGGTCAGTCTTTTGAATGTAATATTACACAGTCTCATAAAGATCCATGGCTTTCACTTACAAAATCCCTAAAAAAAAGGAAGATTGTCCTTTTTGTTTGTTTGTTTTTTGTTTCTCTGTGCACTCTATTCTTCCAATGACATAGTCACAGAGAGGTTTTGTTTGTCTTGTTTTAATAATCAATAAAATGCATTTTAACTACGATTAAAACAACAGGAAGAACAGCTGTTGATGTTAACTATTTCCACAATGACATGGACAAAGCACAGGAAACAAAAATTGTTATGTACCAATAGGTGAGGAACTGTCAACAGTTCTGAGCCAAGCTCTATTTCCTCTATGTCAATTCATAAAATTTGGTACTGTGAAACTCCTCAAATGAATGTATATCTAACAGAGGAATGATTTTATTTTTTTTGTAACTAAAGTATGTTTACTCCCTACTGGCCCTTAAAAAGTGTATAGTAAACCATTTCAAAAAAATATCATGTTGAAAAGGTACACTAGGGAAATAAAAAAAGCCTCCTAAACAAAACAGTGAACTGCACAGTACATGCAATTATTATTAAACTTGTTTAGTGAACACAGGCAAATAAACCAGTTACTTATGGCCAATGGATTTAGTGATTGCACTTGCTGACAGACAGAAATAAACTTTCTCATGAAGTAAATATGTTGTACTTCATGGCTATAAATTTAAGAAAATATTTTTAATATAATGCATGTACATTATTACTGTTGTTGAGCGATAAGTACAGTATCTCCCAGGCTCTGAGAAATGTTAGAACTAATTAGGACTTGCAAACAAGTGCATGATTGTGTTCTGTGGTGTGCCAAACTTCATGAAGGAAAAGATAGTTTGATTCTGAAGTAATACACACACAAGGGCAGTAGGAAAATTTTCATTTTGAACACTGTATACCAACTATATGATACACCCAGCAGGTTGAGAGCGTTATGTCTATATTTTATTGTTTCTTTTTTAACTTTTTTTTTCCCCTAATATAGACATTATATAGTGGAGCTTACTCTAAAACTGTTGTTACTTTCCACAAGGCTATAGGCTGATGAGCAGTCTGACAGACTGGGTGAGTAATAGCAGCTCCAGGCTATTCCCCTTGCAGCTCAAGAAGGCAAATATGCCACATGGAATAGTGGAGAGGAAGGTGCTACGGGACCAACAAGAGTTCATGTCAGACAATCAAATTAAAGAAAATCCTGATCAAAGCCAAACACTTCATTTAGCCCTGGTGGTCCAGCTACATAGGAAGAGAATCCTTAAGTTAAGACCCAGATAGAAAGTGTAAAATTACTGAAACCAGTGAATGCACACAACCATTCTCAAATTGAGAACCAGCATAAGACAAGTAATAGTAACAAAAGGAGAAGCTTCTTTGTAAACCTATATCATCCTATATTAATTTGCATTTCTGTATTTTTAATCTGTTACTCTTTCACGCAGAAAATTACTGCTTGCATTGAGAGACCAAAAAAAAAGAAAAAATAATTGCTTATTCATGGATGACTTCAATACCTTTAATCAATTTACAGAAATAACCTTGCAATTTAAGATATTAAGAGATAGCTTTAATCCTACCTGAACAAGAAGTTAAAATGGATACATTGATTGGAATAACTATTAAAAAACAATATATTCTACAATAGGTATTCTGTTCAAATTCTCCATGAAGTCTAAAGCTCTAAATCCACTATCTTTAAGCCACCATAGATTATGTGGGTTGTTATAATGATATATTATGCAGACTGTATACTGCTGGCCAGGAAAGTTTTTCACTATTCCGAGATCCTCACTCTATCTCTTTTCCTTTCTTCTCTGTACACATATGTTGCTCAGAGTACCCTGGGTTTTGACACCAGTATTAATTAAAAAAAAATAATAAGTTAGGGATAGTAGAAATAAAGGTGGGGGGAGGAGGAAACTGATACAGACTTATGAAAGCAATTACACAGCTTTAAAAGTCACATTTTTCAAACTTTGGAAACATATACTGAGAGAAATACACAAACTGTAATCACCCAGATAATATAGTTATGACTTTATAGTCACAATTACCTAGGCTTTTGCTCCCATGTAAATAAAGCTGAATCTATGAAGACAGTAGGAAGAATGAAACCCTTCAGGTATCAGAACAGAACAACAATCGAGAGCCAGGAGGAACGCTACTTGTTAGAACAAGTTATTGCCTGTTTACCGAAGATGGGGTTAACTGTGCTCTCTTTACATGCCGTCTGATAAAAAAAACTGTTCCTCACGTTAAAGAGACAGATTAGGAATGTTTACTCTGATCCAGGTTCTTCCTTTCTACATGTCACAGTTATTTAAACACCACAGTAAACTAGCTGTTTGTACTGCAAGAGTATTTCTCAGATTAATTACCACTCAGAAGTAACATTAATTATAGAAGAAAAACATTTAACGTATTGAAGGGCAAAGGTTTACTTAAAACTAAAATTTTGAAATATAAGGAAAATGAGCACATGCAATCATTCTGGCATAGACCTGCACTAGCCATCTAACTAGTACTGCCTAGCCTCTTCAAAGACCTACCCTGAATCAAGACAGACTGAGTATCTTGTTCTGTTTGGTGCAAAATCAGCTTCTGTTGTCTGATTCAGAGACAGAGTGCAGTAACAGCACTCATCAATTTAATTTATGTAGCCATGCTATGAATATGACAATCTCCAGTGAAAGATCAATAACAGGAATTAGGTATAGGTGACTAGCAAGTTAAACAGCTGACATTGTATATACAAAAGCAATATTGTTTAATTTACCATGTCCCTTGTTACTTCTCTAATAAAAAAGAAAAGAATGAAGAATAAGTTATTTTTAGGAGAAATGTATTTCAAAGCAAATGAGACAAATAGTGTGTAATACAAACCTTGAACAACACTAAAACTGAAGCCAGAAAACTATTTGTGCCAGCCCTATGCAACATAACATGTCCTTATTAGCTAGACATATAAGAACGTTTTGACTTCACTGAAAACAGAGAGAAGGATATGCTTTCGTAACTGACCACCTTGATTTGTAGTAGGCGAGAATTTGTAAAAAAAGAAAAAACTCACTTCTCTTAACTTTATCTTAAACTTAACCTTAACCTCTCTTAAACATAACTTTCAGGTCATTCCACAAATTAGATACAATACCTTTTTGGAGGCATTAAAATCTCTTCCTTTATAAAGAAAACTGATCTGAACGGAACGGATGAAACACTCTCCCACAGAAATGGAGGCCTAATTTCCATGACAGAAGAGCATGGACCATATTAAGCATAATACTCTGCCTCACTCTATGCAAACATCTATGCAAATGGTAAAACATCTATGTAAAAGGTCAATTAGCAAGATATAGGCTCATTAAACTGTTTCGTTTTTTAGTTCCTCACTGTGACTTCCAAGCAAATGAATGGCATTTTTCTACCAGTATTTTTTTTTTTACTAAGCATGTCGACAGGGGAGTTTGGTATCTGCTTAATTTTCAGGATCCCTTGTTGTTAGAGGATGCTTTTGTTTTCAAATCACTGCATTCTCAAGCAGGTTGTGCACTGAAAGCTGAAAACATGGAAACTGAAAATTGACATGCTCTACAGAAGCCTGAGACACAATGTTTCTCTGCTTAGTAGCTCAGGCAGAACATGTAATTATTTTCACATCTTCCAGGAACATAGGTTTAGTGTTAGATTGTCTTAATGTTGTGCACTTGCAGTGCAAAAGAAAAAAAAAACATTTTGGTTCTGTCATTCAGAACTAGCTTAGTGAATTTGTTAGATTTACTATTGAATTCCGTAGGAGATTATTGAACAATTCTATCCATGTAGAAAACAATTACTTTCCAGTTAAATTTGCTATAAAGTTTTCTTGTTTCCTGTCTCTCTTCTTATAATTGACAGGTTATTTTCAAGGAAGGAAGGTATTACTGCAGGGGTCAAGTGGCAGTTTGGTTGCTGCTCTCTCAAGCCTGTTTTAATGAATTCAATTGTTTACATATTTTTCAGAATACTGTCACACAACTCCTAAAAAAAATATGTAGAGACTAATGATACAGATGAATGCAAACTGTGAACAGCAATACTTCTGCTGGAGAATCTAAAGATAATCACAATTTCTAAGAGAAAAATCATTTTGCCAATGGAATTTTGAAATTACTAGATTTCCTTTTATTAATATTTACAGGTTCTCTTCCTAAGTATTTACATCTGTATTCTTACTACCCTGTGATGAAGGAAATTGTTATGTAAACCTTATAGGTAGAAAACTTAGACAACGGAAGATTAAGGTCACAAAGGGAGACACCCTTGGCAGTTGCCAGCATTGTAATGCTATTTTAACATTACAAAGTTTACCTTTTTGGTGTTTATCCTTCAGAAAATATCTTCCTGAAATAGCTAAGTCAATCATGAGGCACACAGGTGATGAATTCAGAGAACTAGAAATTGCTTCCCAGTATATGAGGAACAAGGAATCACCTCAGCAGTCAAAAAGAGAAAACATACAGAACAAGGCATAAGATTCTCTAGTTCCTGTGCCATTGAGATTGAAGGTCCTTCACAGGAGTGATTAGAAAGATGCTTAGAGGATCATGTTTTTATACATACTTTGTGAAAATTCTGTTTATGTCCCAATAATTTTTTAATTTTTGCTTAAATTATTGTTTTCTCAGACTCTCAGGAAATGAGAATCTTAACAAATGTAGCATCCCACAGTACTCAATATAGTATCACATAGTAACTTAAGTAAAAGTGCTGAGATATGAATAGGGTAGATAGAGTGTAACGTGGATGGAAAATTGGCAAGACTATCAGGATCAAAGGTCTATGAACAGTGGCACAGTCCAGCTGGAGACCAATTACAATGGGAGTCTGTCAGAGAGCTGGTCTGGGATCAATACTATTTTACTAGTATTTAATTATCTATTTCATTATCTTTGTTACAGCTTAGATGATGGGATGAGCTGCACCCTCATCCACCCTGTGGATGATACCTAGTCTGGATAAGCAGTTGATACACTGGAGGACAGGGCTAATACGCAGAGGGGCCCAGAGAGGCTGGAGAAGAAAGTGGACAGGAACTCCATGAAAATCATCAAAGGCAAATGCAAAGCCCATCCCCTGGGATGGACAAAGCCCTGCAGCAGAACAGGCTGAGGCCAATTGGCTGGGAGCAGCTCTGCAGAACAGGCTCTGAGGACACCAGGTTAGCAGTGCCCCTGTGCAGCAACATAGCCCCCCTGTCCAGGACTGCATAAGCAAGGCTGCAGCCAGCAGGTCTGAGAAGGGATCTTACCCAGCAGTCTGGGTCCTGTGAGACACTCCTGAGTGCTGTGCCCAGCCTGGGGTTCCCCTGCACGACACAGACACTGACATACTGGTGCAAGTCCCACAAAGATCACTGAGGTAATTGGGGCTGGAGCATTGGACATCCAAGGAGAGGCTACGGGACCTGGGTGTGTTCAGCTTTTAAGAAAAGGAAGGTTGAGGAGAAACATGATTGCTATCTTCAGCTATCTAATGGGAGAGTGTAGAGAAGATGGAGCTGTACAGTGACAAGAGGAGAGAGAATATACAAAAGGGATTTTCCACCTAGGTAGCAAGAGAATTTTTTTGCACGTTATGGATAGTCAGAGATTTGAATAGGTTACCCAGAAAGACTGTGTAATCTCCATCGTCGACTGTATTAAAAAATCAATGGGACAAATCTCTGAACAACCTGATCTAGTTGTGCTTGCTCTGAGCAAGGGACTAGATGACCACCAGAAAAAATTTCCAAAGTACATTTTTCCATGATTCTGTGTTACAGAAAGATTATCTCCAGAGCAGTTATTTTATGGCTTGTTTACAACACATTGCACTCTCTGGGATTGCATCTACATCTGACAATGACACAATAGTTTTGTTCAAATAATAGGTCACTAAGCCTTACATACACATTTCCCTTAATTGTCTTTCAAAAGCTACTTGCACTGTATACACATCCATCTGGGACTAATGTCACTGATGATACAGGATTCAGAAATAAGGGAAGAAATCCTTTTGGAGATGCAGTTTGTCTAGTTTAGATCACATTTTCAATGTTATGGAGTTTATTCCATGACCTACTTTCTCAGGCACTCCTGCCTGATTGTTACAAGCTCAATGACACCTTAAATATCCAGGATGTTTTCTAATCATGTGAATGCATAATGAAATACACAAGATTACTGCCTTTTGAAACAGAGTAAAATACATTTATATTTTAGTATCTAGTTTCCTTACAAGAATGAGGCAGACAAGAACTGTGTACCATGCTGCAAGTTTAAGATTTTGGGTATCTCATCCTGACACTATGTTTCTAAATGATTAAAGAATTCTATCAGTTTATTTTCTTATTACAAAAACTAAAAATGAGTTTAAAAAACAACCAAATGACAGATAAACCTTCGAGTCTGAGCAGATTATGCCTATTTTGCAAGGCACGTGCTGTGAAAAATCCTATCTAGACTAAGACGTCAAAATCACTGTACAACATAAAATTAATTCCCCAAGTTATAATTAAACACTCCACTCATTGGTGATTTCTGTATTGGCAGCTCAACTGAAATAGGACCACATAGACTCTTGATTCCTGTGATTACCTTTGGGCAGTCCCTTTGCTACATACTTTCAGAATACTGCCAGCCATTAATCAAACCAAATCATGTCAAGGAGCTTTTGAAGTATTATAAAACAGATGAACTTGAAAACGTCAGTATTTGGTGGGGATATGAGGCCTTAAAGGATTAAAGGATATAAGGCAGACAAGAAGAATGAAAGACAAATGGATACAGGGCGGGGGGGGAGAAACCCCTCTCCCACAACCTGCAGCTTGTAAATGTATTTTATTAACTTTCCACTGTGTTTTTTTGCTTCCACAAACTTTGTTTCAGGGGAAGTGTTGGGCAGTATCAAAATCCGTATGCTATGATCAATCAATTGTAGGATACCATTGGAAGAAACACTGCCAAAGTAATTAATGGTTTAATTCACTCTGCGATTTTTCAATATTAATGAACAAGTGGAACTTTTATTACAGGGGAAACACATATTGGCTGTTGTATTTTGCTGCTAGAAGTTGAAAGACTGGGCTATTTGCTTGCTCTCTTTCTGGAAGCAGCTTAATGAAATGAAAGCAACAATGGGATCATTGTTGTCTCCATCTATCAAAATGTGATATAGAAAAGTTTGCTTCAGGGTATTCCATTACTTATTTGGTTGAATGAAAAATGCATGGTGTCAAACACGAGACTTAAATCACCTTGTGTTCAGGTGTCTTCTCTCCTTACTGATCAGCAGCCTATGAGATGGAAGAAAAGCTGTGAGAGATATCTGCTGAAAATTATTTGTGGCAGAAGTCTGTTTTCCCTGGTGGATTTGCACAACAGTTTAGTAACATTTTTGAGCATTTCCCTTTCCTTATGCAGAACTTCCTTCAAAGCTTTAGCATAGCATTGTTCCTACTTTACAGCAAAGGACAAACCTCTTGTGATTTGAAGCTGCTAACATCTTCTCTTAGAAGGCCTGTGATGGTGATTATTTTGCATCACAAAGGGACTCCATATTTGTTATAATTTATACTAAAGGCTGCATCACTGTCTGTGGGCTTATATAAGAATTTAAAAATTCAAACTGCTCATAGGAAAAGCATTTCATGGACATAATATACCATATCTATAAAGGGAAATATACATAGCAGTTTAGAGCCACTGGATATTTTTCATCCACGTTTATAGAAAACCAATCGATTTTCTTTCCTAGGGGAGGTGAAAAGATTAGAGGACAGAGGAAAAGGAGCCTATCAAGGATGCCTTCTTAGCATCAGAAATCAAACAGTATTTTTTCCCCTCAATGCATCACAAAAGTTTAAAATATTCCCTGTGTTTCTACATTTTAATTGAATTATATTTATAATCTGTACACGCATCAACTGTAACAAATACTTTATCTCATGAAAACTAAAAAAAAAAAAGTTCCTACTACCTGCAGATGGCATCAGTGGTTGGTGGTCTGCAAAAAATCATCTTCCTGCATAAACTTTGTACTGTTTTAAATACCATCCAAAGTCCCCCATGATAGTCTTTGTTTTGGTATATAAAGTATGAAGTTAAACGTCTAACATAAGAAAAGCATTCAAAAAGAAACAATGCCATAACAAGCCAAGAGATTTTCCTATTGTGCTTAGACATTTCTTAACCACCAATCTACTGCTTGGTGAATATGGCATAAGAATAGGTTGCTCACCTTCTTATAATGTGAATTGACTGAAGCATCAGGTAGTGTAAATCAAACTATGACATATATTTTAAAAATTGATATAGCATTTTTCAATTGAGGAGGTAATTTCCATGCTGATTTGGTCAGAAAAAACTGTGAGCTGATGCAGGGCATCATAAACTTTACAAGAAATTACCGCTTATTATCAAGCTATTGAAACTAAATGTCAATAGAGTATTTGCTAAAGGTAAACAAAGCAGCCCTCTGTTCCAATACTGTAATTGCAAATTATTTTTCAGAAGTTTACCAAAAGTAAGCTTCTCATAAACTTTATATAGTGAAATTACAACTGTAGCTTATCTTAAATGGAGATTTTCAATTCTCCAGATTTCTAATGCAAAACACTTCATCCAGCCTGACAGCATAGTGTGACATTCTAGATATCCTATGCTTTTGTAACGATTGTTTACAGACTATCTGCTCATCTGTAATGTTCTCCATTTTGCTTTCTTCCCCTCCTCTTCTGCATCTCAGATGCTTATAGAATGAAAGAGACAAGAAAGCAAGACATGAGAACATTGAAATTGACAGAAAAAGAAGAAAAAGGTATCATTTTACATGTTTCTAAGAAAGGTTATTGTAGCTTTAACACAGCAAACATGGCTGCAATAGTCTGAATGTCAGCTGGGCAGATGAAGGTAGATCAAACATGTTTTGATTTGTCCAACGTCTCCATTTTGTTAATACTTTGACATTTTCTGACACAAACTAAATATTGTTATCACTTCTTGATCTGAGCAATTACTTCAGGTTTGGGGTTTTTTTGTTTCTAATAAAAAGATATGTTGATGGTGGAATGAATATGTGTGTCTCTAGATTAAGTGGACAACAATGAAGTGTGAATAAAGATTTCCTGCTCCATCAGCACATGAGATACCAAGCAATAGGTGGCATTCACTTCACTAGTGGCTCCAAATATATCTTATAAAGCAAGAAGCTTAAAAGTTGCTTTTGTCAGAACCGTGAAGCCATGATTTTGTGCCTTGCAATTCTTTGATATCTCCCTCTCTGCTTCTAGTTATTTTTTGACAGTGGTTTTCCTGATAGACCTATCACAGAATCACAGAGTGACTGAGGCTGGCCAGCAGTTCTGGAGGTTGTCTAGAGTCACCCAGACATGCAGAGGAGCACGTTGCCCAGGGCTGCGTCCATGCAGCTTTCAGTATCTCCAAGGACAGGAACACTACAGCCTCTTTGTACAACCATTTGTTCCATTGTTTGACAGCCTCACAATAAAACTCCTTTTTATTCTGTTCAGAATTATTTCCATGTATCTCAGTTTGTGTCAATTGCCTTGTCTTGTCGCTGGACACCACTGAGAAGTTTGGCTCCTTCTCCTTAACACAGTCCCCTAGGTATTTATATGACCCTGAACCTTCTCTTTTCCAGGATGAACACTCACACCTCTCTCAGCCTCTCCCCATGTGACAGATGTTCCAGTCACTTAATCATCTTCATGGTTCCCCAGGGGACTCACTCCAGTACATCCATGTCTCTCTTGTATGAGGCAGTCCAGCACTGGACACAGCATCCAGACGTGTCTCATCTGAGCTGATTACAGGGGAAGGACTGCCTCCTTTGATCTGCTTGCAATGGTCTGCCTAATGCAGCGGGATGGTGCTGGCCTTCTTTGCTGCAAGGGCATATTGCTGACTCATGGTCAGCTTGTTGTCCACCAAGACCACAAGGTCTTTGTCTGCAAAGCTGCACACCGGCTGATGGGCCATCGGCGTGTGCTGATGCATGGGGTTATTCCTCCTCAGCTGCAGGGTGTGCCCCTTTCTTTTGTTGCATTTCATGAGGTTGCTGTTGACCTGTTTCTCCAGCCTTTTCAGATCTCTGAATGGCAGCGCAGACATCTGGTATATCACCTGCTCCTTCAAGTTTGGTACCTTCTGTATCAGATCGTCAGCTCTTTCTAGGATAATCAGTGACTTCACCTCAGCCATTGCTGTGCTGATTCTTGTAAAAACGATCTTGTATTGCCTATTTCAGCTTCTACTTAAACACATAAGCTTGTGTTTTCACTCATGGCTATTATCGTTTCAGCTGTCTCATTACACAAAGACATTAAATGGCTTCTGCTAGTTTACACTGACAGAAAGAGAGCTGTTATGCTACCAACTCTGATGGAATCGAATCTAGCTCATTGCAAATGAGAATCCACTATTTTGCAGCAGCATTTTGAAATCTACTTGTAACTTCTGCACAAGTCTGTGGAGAACAACACTAAAAATCTTGGCTTTAAATTTGTTTGCACTGAATTTAACGGGCATCTTACCATTAATTCCACTGGAACAGCTAAGCCAATGATAAGTGCTTAGGAAAAATCCTGCCATATGTGATTTTTAAATATTCATAACCCAGATAAATAGAAAGGAATTTTCCCTTGGAGACAACGTTGGTGCTGTTTCTCAGTAAAAGCTTAATTTGCCCCAAAATTCAATATTAAAACAGAAAGCTTTGCACAGTTCTAAGAATGCTCAGAATACAACCATTTGTTTTGCATTTTCTTATGCTTAAGAACAGAAAACACCTTTACATCAATTTTTCGAAAGAGAACATGCAAAAAGTGTCAAACCAGAAGTTTTAGATAAACTGTGATATGGAATTTGAACATGAAAGCAGGTTAGAAATCCATATTAGGGCAAAGTGCAACTTATACCTCTGTACAACATATATACTTGTACATGTTGGGAATACATTCAAGGTGCAGTTGTAATTTCCTTCTGTATCCCACATAATTTTTAGAGGAAATCTGATAATCTACAATGTCTTAAGAATACCATCACTGATACTCAATTATACACACAGACTTTTAAAAATTTCTTTTATATTATACTTTAAATAAATAAAAAGAAACATTTTTAATAAGAAATTATAAGCGATGTTTATAAATTCTTTGTGTTTTATTCCATGTTACTTTTAAACTTGAAGCAAGGACTCCAAATTCAATTTTAAAAACATTTCACTTAAAAGTACTATTCATTGTAAGAATATATTTACTTTTTCTATATGAACACCTGAGCAATATTTCAGTATCATAATACCTTAATTTATGTTTTGACAATATGGTCTGATCTACTTGTTGACAGGAAAACAAAGTAGGATCATCAGTCCTTTTGTTCTCTTGCATCTGGGGGGTCTGCCTTGTTTTCCATGAGGAATAGGCTGAGTACCAAATACTCAGCTTATTCAACAGGTTATTCACAGGCATTTTTTAAAAAGACATATTTACTGCACTATGCAAATCAGAGAACTGTCACTTATGCGATATGGGAGAAATCCTCAAGGGACAGAGGTGAGTACTTTGCATTCACAGATTTTGATTTGTAGGTTTTTTTTACTCTTTGCCAGGAGAGAAGCAGCAGAGAATATATTTCTCTAAGTTGATGCTTACCAGTTTTCACTTTATTATATTGAGGCATGGCAGTCTTCTCCATCTTTGACAGTCATTACAGGCTAATCAGTGTCCAAGGAGAGTCCTGGCAATAACAGCACTCTTCTTTTAAAGCCCCTACCAAAGCCTTCTGAGAGAAGACCACCTTTTGCTAATTTCTTCCCACTGTTCTGAGGGACACATTTATCATGAAGCTGACTTAAAAGTACCTTTTACTATAAAATATGAAAATTCTGCCAATGAGAAAACTCTGTTGTTCCACACATTATGTTTTGGGACTAGCTTATTATTTTGTACCTGGAGTCATTATTTACTTATATGTTGCCTAAAACCCAGCCAAAATAAACCCCCATTTTGTTTCTCATAACCATTAGTTCAAATTGGTACAATCCGTTTATGGTCACTCACAGAGGCGATCAGCTCTGGTGCAGGCACGTCCCGCAGCAGAGCGCCGGATGGCGGCGTACAGGTGGGTTTCCTGAGCCGGGGGACCCACAGGGGAGCACAGAGACCCACCGAGAGCTGGCAGCTCTCATGAGGGCGGCTGAGGAGGAGTGGGCGGGGCCAGAAGCAACAGCTGCCACCCCCCACTCCCACTAAAGGCAGCCCCAGGGAGCACTAGCCACCAGGATGGGCAAACAGGGCGTGGCACGTCAGCTAGGGTGTGGCGTGGCAGTCTTCGCAGCAGTTTGCGTGGAAGAGTGTGCAGGGAGGGAACCTCTTCAAAGGAGAGGCATTCCACGGGCCGAGTGGGGGACTCAGTGTGCACATAACCCAGCAACTGGGCACAGGTCA
>NW_008825114.1:2509801-2510302 GCF_000699105.1 Pygoscelis adeliae
CTGCACCAGCTCCCCCAGTGGCGGCCGATGCCTCCACGCAGACGGAACTGCTGAAGGGAGAGGCTGCAGTGCAGACCTCAGGCTGCAGGAAGCGCCTAGACCTCTCTCCTGGGGCAGGGACAGGCAGCAGACCTGCCTGCAAAAGGTGTGCCCAGGTGGAGGACCTCCCGCAGCAGGTGGCTGAGCTGCAGGAGGCGGTGAGAAGGCTGCGTAACATCAGGGAGGCAGGGAAGGAGCTAGATAACTGGTTCCAAGTGCAGTCTGCAGCGGGCCCACAGCCCACGGCCAAACGGCCAAAAACTCCCCCACTGGCACACGCAGAAGGGAGCGGGGGGGCCAAAAATGCAGAAGAATGGGCGGTTGCAAAGGCAAGGACCAGCAGGAGGAAGAGACTTCCTCTGAAGGCTGAGGTGCCCTTGCAGAACCGCTTCACCACTCTGCAGGCCAAAGAGGAAAGTCCTGTCACACCAGGAGAAGCGCTGGAGCTGAGTAATGCAGCCC
>NW_008825114.1:2513846-2524951 GCF_000699105.1 Pygoscelis adeliae
CTGCGTCCAGCTCTGGAGCCCTCAGCATAAGAAAGACACGGACCTGTTGGAGTGGGTCCAGAAGAGGGCCACAAAAATGACGGAGGGATGGAACACCCCTATGGGGAAAGGCTGAGAGAGTTGGGGTTGTTCAGCCCAGAGAAGAGAAGGCTTCGGGGACACCTTATTGCAGCCTATCAGTACTTAAAGGGGGCTTATAAAAAAGACGGCTGCAGACTTTTTAACAGGGCCTGTTGTGACAGGACAAAGGGGAATGGCTTTAAACTAAAGGGGGGTAGATTTAGACTAGATATAGGGAAGAAATTTTTTACGCTGAGGATGGTGAAACACTGGACCAGGTTGCCCAGAGAGGTGGTGGATGCCCCATCCCTGGAAACATTCAAGGTCAGGTTGGACGGGGCTCTGAGCAACCTGATTTAGTTGAAGATGTCCCTGCCCACTGCAGGGGGGTTGGACTAGATGACCTCTAAAGGTTCCTTCCCACCCAAACTATTCTATGATTCTATGATTCTATGAAAATGTTGTCAATTTTATCTATGTATTAGAGGGTCATTTTATCTATGCATTCTATCCTTAGTGATTCTAAAGCAATGTTTCTTCTTAGCTTTCAAGTTTTGAAGAGAAAATCAGTGCATCCAACCCATGCTTATACAGTATTGCAAAATTATTCAATATTTTTGCTTTCTTCATTCCTTGCCTCTGCTTATCTCAGTGTTTTAGTTTTGCTGTCACTTGAAAGTATCTGATTGACTGATATAAGGCATGAAAGAATGTGACAAAGAAAGTTGTCAAATGCTTTTATATCAGCATCTTTTCCAGTTGATATGTTAAAAAACGTTCCCTGTCAGGAATGGTGAACGGAAGGGGATTTATAACTACATTTACACTTTTAATTGCATTTTAAGAAGTTTTGCATTTTGTAGAAGTAATGTCTAGTTTTGTCTTAGTCCTTTTCATTTTGAGGACTTAGCATGGGTCCCATGCCTCCCCCTCCCTCTTTTTTGCACTCCTGAAATGAGACAACTGAACAAATACATATTTGTTGTGTTTTGTCGATTAAGAATCAAAACTTGGATATACAGAAGGTGATAATTGAGATGTCTTTGTGTAAACTGGAAGATAACAAGTTTTTTCTTCAGAATTCAATAAACACCTCAGCCTCTTTTAAATGCAGAACCAATTTTGTCTCTTTTGTATTTTGATGCTATGTTGATTATTGTTTACACTGAAGCTTTTGCAAAACAACAAAAGTCTCTTTTTTTAAGAGTAGGTATGAAAAAAGAAAATAAAATCTTTGAATGAAAAAAATGAGCAGATTGCTTGAAGTTGACCACTCTTTTGTGTATTGTTTGGGAATAAGAATCCACAAAGTGGATATATTTTAGGTGCCAGCAGATTAAAGCACTGCATGTGCCTAAACCTGGTGTGACAGAAGATTGCAGTATATATTGTAATGCATGGACAGTAAGTACCATGCTCAAAGGGGCTTATGAAAAGGAAAGATTCACTGTAGATTCAGACAAGGAAAGATGTAAAAAATAAATGGTAGCTGGTTTTAGCTATGGTGCAGAGTGACATGTACATGCCACAAAAAGTACCTGCCACAATTGACCAGTCAGTGGCAGATTTCTTTCTTTTACCATATAGATTTAATTGCATTCAAAAAAATTTAAGTGATTGGCTAGCAGATGGCAGGTCACACAATACAGTTATGCAGAACTACTTAATTTTCTCCTGATACGTGGGTGAATCTTCCTTTAAAAATGTTGCAAAATCTTGCCTTATGAATTGTATATGAAATGATTAATTCTGTTTTTATTTTATCAATTTGCCAGTGCTGTTTTGCATGCATGGCCTTTTACACTGTCCACTTCCTTTTAAACATGTTACCTCATACTTAGGATTAGGTTTCAGCAGCTGGCTGAGTCAACCTAATACCTCTGCAGAGAGAGGTTGTCTTCCTTCAACACTGTTTGTGGTTGTGTAATTCTACTGTTTTCTCTGTCTTGGCTCTGCAGCTCTCAGTCAGTCAACACAGCTCACTAACTCCTCAGAACACTACACCAGAAAAGAAGAAAAAAAAAACCCTTTATTGAGCTGAACAGACTTAATAGTATATATACAAATACTATAATGAGAACAAGCAAAGGACAGCTGTGAGTAGGGAGGATTATAAAAAGGGAAAATGAATACTGTTTTCATCTTAAAGGAACACTTAGATTGGTCTTACTTGCTAGCTTTGTTCGGTTGAAAGCATATTATCAGGTATCCATATTTAGCGGTTAAAAGACAATGGTTCTTTACATAAAAATACATATGCCACATAATTGCCTAGTTCTTCTGAGAACTGATTTAACAGATATAAGCTGCCATGTCTAAGAAGTCACCTGGAATGACTTTATAATTGCTCCCTAGCCAAAGAATGAGCAAGAAAAGGCCAGATGTTCCAAGAAGGTAGTAATGACTTTATTTGGGAAGAATCTTTTCTTCTAGTTCGGAATGAGGTGAGCTGCACCAGAAACTTGCTCAGGCAAAGATTAAAGGACAACACAAAACCTGTGGAGTACTGCTTTTCTATACATTTATGTGTTCTAAATGACCTTTGTGTTTGGTCCGTTAAGTAAAACTACAAGGTTTTCTGACTCTATGGAAAGCTTTTCCATACTGGAATACACCTCTTTTCTCAGATCATTTACATGGCTTCTGGAAAAATAAATCCAGAAGCCCAAGGTCTACGATAGCCAAAAGAACTTCTAGAAAGAACTTGCACAAAACATCAGAGATTTGAGAAGCTTTTTCAAGCACAATAAGGCATACATTTCCTCCATGGATTTCAGATGCCAGGAAGAGGATAGCTATAGAATCCACTCAGTAAGACAGTTTCTTGAGATCTTAAGTCAGTGACAAAGCTTGAATCCTACAAAGAGTTGGGAAGATAAAAAGGCAACGAGAAAATTGCATCATCTGACAAGACTCTAAGAGTGTCCAGGAGAGGAGGTTGGTCAAGTACTGTTCCTGAAGTCATATCATAATTGTCATCTTTGCTTTCCATTCTTTTGCACGTATTATTTTTAATAAATCAGTCAGCAGCATATCTGTGATGAGTCCTGGGAGCAACTTTGCTATTCTAGTCCTAAAAAAGGTAATTATGATAACATATGAATTTTTCAGTTCTAAAGAAACTATAGTGCAGAAAAATGTTGCATTCTTTTTTAAAAATTTTTAATATTTATTAATTGTAAAGATTATTTTTAAAGTTTTGGCAGCATATATTCTGTGAAAAAGAAAACTGGGATTTCAGAAGTGTATGGCTTCAATAATCTAGTAATTGACTGCTCGTGATCAGTCCATTGAATGATATCACACACATAACAGATGGTTGTGACAGAATGTTTCTTGCCCCTACATGACCTGATATAAAAAATATATGTATAATGTATACCATATTGTGGGAAATCCCATTACTCTTATACTGTGTTTTGATAAGGACAAGAGAAACAAGACAAAAGTGTTTTGTTTTGTTTCATTTTTAAAGTCATGACATGTGAGTGTGTTGAGTAGTACTGGAGATGAACTGAATTCACAAAGATTTTAGCAAAATGAAGCAAGAAAACTGTCTTTTAAAGTGATAAGAAACAGATTCATGTAACTCAATGTAACTGACAAAACTGACTAAACTCAATCATGCTAGCAGAAAGGAAAACACCGTACACATCTTAGGGAAAGTATCTTTTAGAGTAGAAAACTATCATCACATGACTGAACAGAAGTGGGTTATAGATATAATTTATCTCTGTGACTAGTGATTTTCCTTTTTGGAAAAAAATCCCCTGTTTCTTACTACTTTCCACTAAAATCTATCAGATTTAAAAAAAAAAAAATCTGGAAGTATAATATCTAATTTCCGAAGAACAAATAGAGATGAGGTACTTGAACTACAAGTGTATACTTTGCCAGCCAATCAGGATCGGAAACAAAAATCCATGCTCAAGATTTATCAAAGTTTAGCAACATAGCTGGAATTTCACCCATTTATCTGCAGAACAAAATTCAGAAAGCAGTAAAAAATGTTTGGTACTGATTATAAGAATTGAATAATACGTATTAAGTGTTCCACAGAAGAAAGGTAATTCTGCCATTCTTTACCTCATCATGTGGTTCACTTTTTAGGAAGAAAGTTCAGTGATTGTAAGTCAGCTATATATTTTCATTAGGTTAAAGAAAAGATATTTTAATTTATTAGTGATATCTATGAAATAATTTTTAATTGATAACACTGTCAGTGCGAAATTCACTGGCATCAGTATACAACAAATATTGGTTAAATTAAATCTTTTCACAGAAAAAGAAAATAATCTGCCTAATTCTAGGCAGCCTGTTCTAGCACCCCACTGAATTTTATTTGTTCTAAATTTAGCAAGAGATTGATATTGGAAAAGGATATGCTTTTCCATGAAGCAAACACAAACAAAAGAAATAAGGGATTAATAATACTGAAATGATCAGCAGCAATTTTTGGAGTCAGTAGAAATACCATTAATACAACAGGCAGACTTTGTAAAGTGGATCCCAAAAGTCGTAACACCTATAGCATATAAAAATAGTGTGACAGATCAAAACTTGCAGTTTTCTCATTGAAACTGGTAAGTTTTGCAGAAATGTTTATGTTTCAACAAATCTTTCAGTAGTAAAATTCTTCAGATCTGCATTGGTTTTAGCATCAAGACTACTGCCTTTTGCAGAATATCCAGTAGCCTGATGAATACGGATGGAATATTTTAAATTATAATTCTGAATCGGAGGATAAGTTTTATCCACTACTCTATTTGATATACTGGAGGCACAGGTATGTGTGTATTTCTTCTTTAAAATCTTTTAAAGTACTTTGGGGTTTTGTTTTGTTTTGTTTTGAAATGGAAGAAAAAGTATTTTGAAATCTTACAATGTTTTATTAAAGGAAATGATGTTTCATGTTTGCTGCAGGGGGGAAAAGAAAAAAAGCCAACCCCCCTCCCCCTAAAAACCACCAAACCCACCCCAAATCCTGATCCAAGATAAAAACCAGGAGCTAATTCTACACAGGAAAATTCCTGCTACTAAGGTGAAGAGATATGTGAAAAACAGAACCCTTTGAATAACACACAGAAAACATACAAAGATATTTTGAGTGTGTGTTAATCCAGTGATTAGAGAGGTAGAGCAAACAGAAAGCCAGACATGAAAAAATCAAAGAATTACAAGATACCAGAAGAACAGCAGTCAACTGTGTTAAAGATGACGCTTACTCTGGCTTATGAGTAGGAAGAAGTTGCCTGGCACTAGTTACTTTGGTACAATGCAATGGGTCAAAGTGAGACTGGAACATCCAGAATGGAACTGTGATGAAAGTAACTGAAATAATTGGTAATACATTAATACACTTCGTGTATTATACGTACAACAATTTCTACATGTACAATTTCTGGAATCTGTAGGTTTACAGAATTAAAGAATTCACCTCTGTAGGTTTTGTTCTCTTGCTGGTTTAAATCAAAGCCAAATCTATTAACTTCTATGACGTGGAACTTTGTTTTTTGCATATTTGAATTTTATGAAATGGCTGTAGGTGAAATATATTGATGTATGTGCCAGAAACAAGACTAGATAAAGTAAGAGAATCTCTACTAAGATTTGTATAGTGTTCATCTATTTTCATTTTACATCCAATCATATGCTCATACTAATGGAAAAAAAGGAAAAAGAACTCCACCAGTGAAATGACTTTGACTAATCTGATTGTATAACTCAGTAAAATTTGGCAGGAAGCCAGCAGAAATGGCCTGAACACCTGTGCCATACGCACACAGAAAGGCTGCTGTGGACCATATGTTGGGAAAATGGCCCAGGAAGGCTTTCCAGGGGTTGGATAGACAGCATGAGGAGCTATGCAAGAAGAGAGTCTATCAACTGCAGCCATGCAGCCCAGAATTATCAGCATTTGAGCTAACCACTGAAACAGCTAATAATCTGGAGTGTATTGCCTAGTAGGGAAGAAAAGCATACGTAGACAAATGGTGTCAGAATACGTAATTCGTACACTTTAATTGTGAAATATCAATGCAGTTAATGCCATTTATAAATAGCAACTTTAAAACTTAAATCAACCATATATGTGCTAAATAACCAACTATCTCCCTACAAATTATGCAAACTGTAGAATATTGGCAGGATTACTCTGGGGAGAGGGGAGAGGCAAGGAGGATGTCGAAAGAAGAAAGGTAAACAATTCTGATGCAAAGACTGCAAGTCCCTACAAAATCTTTGAAAATGCAAGCAATCTGTTCTATGCAAATGCAACTGAAAATGCAAAATCCACTTCTTTCCTTTAAATAGAGTGTATTCTTAGTCAGGAGATATCCAGCAAGTACTCAGTGCAGGATGCTGTAGAATTTTATTAAATAAAAAGAATAATTCATAAGTACTGTGACATGGTAACCATTTAGAAAGAAAAGGCATATCTTAAAGAAAACACAGGAATGATACAGAAACTCGATCAGGATTATATAATTTTCATATTTGTTTCCTAGAGTATTTTAAATTACAAATTAAATTCATAATTTACTTTTATTTTGTAGTTCAGTAACTGTAGCACTGGTATTACTACCTGAGTAAACATACCAATTTCAATGACCTTAGAAGAAATAATTAGTACGGCACTAATATAATGGGATTTTGTGTGGCAGATTTGCTAAAAACCAGGTGTCTAATAGTGCATTTCAGGTGCATTCCCTCATCAAGCTTTTCCATAGACAAAAAGACCATGATTCTCAAATCATTCTTTAACTGGAGCATTTCCTTACTCTACTTTGAAGTAATATGCACTGAAAAAAATAGACTTTAACGTACTCATGATGCAAAAAGAGAGTTTTTATTGGTACCTGAATGAGCTGTGCAAGAAAGGAAAGGATCATATGTCTGCTGACAAGTACTATAAACTAGTCTTAGTACACAAGCATGGTCAACAGTACAAAGTTTATGGCAAACCAACAGGAAGATAATCTCTTGCTCTTCTATGTTTAAATGCAGCTTCTTTATTGCCTTATGCTGTTGTAACTTGATTGCCTCTCTTTACCCCTGAATATATCACAGCCTCACAGATTTGGTGGTAAAAAGACCTTTTGAATGTTATTAACCAGATCTACAGTTGCTACAGATAAGCTCGAGGAGAAATGGTGAACTTTACAAGGATAAATTATGACATTCTCAGGAGTATCTTTTGACACTCTTCTGTTATTAATCCACATTAAGCAGTCCTTTATCTTAAACACTACCTAGGAAAAAAATAGTGTTGTGTTTATTTTTCAAATATTATTTGTGTACAAGAGATTCTACTATTCCCTTTCTTTCAACATTTTTTCTCGATTTGCTCACTGCCTGGTAAAAAAACCTTAGCAGCTCCTGAGATAACAAAATTAACATTGCCTGTAATGCAAATGAATGATTGGCCAGAGGAGTTCTGTTGTTCCTAGATGTGATCTCTTGAGAGCAATGTGAAGATCTGGTAACAGGAACAAGTCCCTGGAGCCTTACACAGAATAAAGCCTGTCTCCTGGAAATCACGTAGGCCCTGAGATCCAGATCCAGAAAAAGCAATTGAATGACCAACTCCCACTGGAAGTTTATGGAGAGTTACACCATAAGTCAGGTATTTATAAACTTCAGTGTTCATTGAGTTTAGAGATTATTAAATGCCACAGCTCTTTCCTTCAGAAACATTAATGAGGAAACATCTCCTCATTTGGTACAGAAATAATAAATTTATCCTCTGCCAATGTGTGGATGATTATGTCGGGAATGGAAATATATTTGCTTTGATTAGGATCATGCCAAAGGGAAAGCGTCTAAAAACCCACTCACCTGATGTTATTAAGTAGTAGAAGGAAACTCATAAATCACTATTCATTTTGAATCACATAAAATAATCATGTCTAATTGGGACCTTATTATTTCATTATTAATCTTGTTTTATTGGGAGCAGTCCAAAATACTAAGTCATAATATATAGTCTATCACAGAACACTGCTGTGTGCTGGCACATCTTTTGGTTTCAACAATTTCCTTCCCACTTTTCATCTTTGCATATTAGAGTTTTTAATTTAAAAACAAATCACTAAAAAAGCACCTCTGCCATGGAAAATAATGTGTTCTGCATGTGAAGTCAATGTAACCGCCTTTTGCTTTGGACTTGTAGGATTGCTTGATATTTGTAGGAGACTGATTCCTTCCATTAAATTATTCTTAACAGTTTGGAATCCAGGACTGAGAATACTTATTTTTGTGTATTCTTTTTTCTAAAAAGTTATAGTTAATTTTGCACTTATTATTATTAACACTTAAGTGATTGTACATGCTTCTTTATGGAAAGTTATGCTGGCCTCTTCATTTGTCTGTGGCTGTTTAAACCTAGAATGAGAGCTAAGAGGTTGTTTCAGTAACCCTTGACTCTGCCATGGTTTCTGAGACCCTTAATTTCTGTTAAAAATCTTAACTCTCTGAATGCAGCTTTTCCTCCATATTATGATTAAATAGTCCACTTCTGAGTGGCAGCCCTCAGACCCTTTAAAAAAAGCTGGCCTATATGTGCTGAAGATCAGTCATCCTTTTGAAGTCTATTCCTCATGATCACTGAGAGCTCTTTCTTCTTAAAATAAATGTTTTGTCATTCTTTTAGTCACTGGTTACAAATTATTTTCTCCACACCAGATTTTCTTGAGCAGCACAAATGACAAAAAGGGAGAAGATGCAACAGAAGTGCTCAATAACATTCAGCTAAAAAGGACAATAAGCGCTATTTCAGCATTTACAATGGAAACTGACAATAATCCCCATTAAATCCACTAATAGGAATGCAGAAAGTAGTTTCACAATTGATATAAAATTGGCAGAGCTTCACTGAAGTCAGTGGAGCTATGCTGAATTACATCACCTAAGCATTTGGTTTCCTGGTTGGGGGGAATGTAAAGTATTTTAATCTTAAAATAATAATGGATGGTTCTTTTTTTCACAGGGACAATAGCTTTTCTATAAAAATGTTATACCATTTTATCTAATATATGTCAGCTGTGTCAATCATATGAAATGTTCTAAGTTGTAAAAAAAATTCAGTAAGATGCTGAGACAAAAGTAGAATAGCCAGTTGTAGAGCAAAATATAGTTGTCCATTGAAAAAAACTTGATAGATGAGTTTCTATACCTGAAACATCTTTGGCCAATGTGATAGATGTTGCAAAAAGAAAAGAAAGAAACTACAGAACTGTAGGCATATAGAGGACAATTAACATCAATTAATAAAACCACCATGAAAAATGAAATTCTCAGGTAAGGTACAAACTTCTTAGTGATGTTAAATTTGCTGCTGTATCTAGGAATTACATGCTGCATTAAGTAATCAAATGCATTCAATGTCATTTAAAACAAAGTTATCGAAGTTGCTTTTAAATAAAGTATAAAGATGAAACCATTATGTACGCTTCAAATTCACCTTCAGGAAACCTTATGTGGAAAAAGCTCACATGCCATACTGAAATGTGGTATCAAATATATCTGTAGGCACATTTGTTTGTTAAAATAATTGCCTGATCTTCCATGGTAACATGAATGATGCACTGTATCTGAATTTCTACAAAAAAATTAACATGCTTCCTGGAGCACTCTGTAGCTGTGCCTGTCTTTTAGTAGTTAGAAAACTAGTACAAACCCAGGAACCTAGACACAAATGTCCACTGGAAGAATGTTCCTTATTCCTTATCAGTCTGTGCATGCTATAATAAAATATTTATTATGTTTGTCACATCATCTGGTAGAACTCCAATGGGCCACATTCTTTTCAGGGGCATACCTACTGTGGCGCGGACTTTTCCATGGCCACAGAAGTTTCGAAGAGTTCCAGCATGAGCATGTCCTCAGCCACAGACACTTTGAGCTGTACTGGCTCCAGCATGGACTTATCCTTGGGCCACAATCCCTTCAGGGGTGTACCTGCTGTGATGTGCACATAAACATGGCTACAAATGCTTCATAGTGCACCTCCTCCCATGTAGACTCATCCACAGGTCACAGTCCCTTCGACTTGAGTTCACACTGGAGTTCCAGCCTGTCCAGTACAGCAGCACAGAAACAGCAGCGATGCCCTGGCCATCTGCCAGCCCAGGAGCATGGCTGTTGCTGTTATTAAAAATTTCCCATGGTAAGGAGTACAGCAAACAGCAAAAGCAAAAAGCAGTCACTAATAAGCACTAGACTTCAATATACAGGCAGGCAAGCAAGCCACATGGCAAGCACAGGAATCTCCCAATTAATAGCTAAACAGCTATAAATTTGGTCTAGCATACTCCAATCAAATCTGTCATTATCTCAAACTCTTCAAGCCCCATGTTAGGCTCCAAAAAAGGACTGCTGTGGTTTAAGCCCAGTTGACAGCTAAGCCCAACACAGACATTTGCTCACTACTGCCTAGCAGGATGGGATAGAGAACTGAAAGGGTAAAAGTGAGAAAAATCACAGGTTGAACTAAAATAGGTTAATAGGTAAAGTAAAAGCTGCAAAGCAAAGTAAGGAATTCATTTACTACTTCCCATTGGCAGGCAGGTGTTCAGCCATCTCCAGAAGAGCAGGGCTCCATCACGCATAATGGTTACTTGGGAAGACAAATGCCATCACTCCGAACGTCCCCCTCCTCCTTCCTCTTCCCCCAGCTTTATATACTGAGCATGATGTCATATGGTATGGAATATCCCTTTGGTCAGTTGGGGTCAGCTGTCCCGGCTCTGTCCCCTCCCAGTTTCTTGTGCACCCCCAGCCTACTCGCGGGTGGAGTGGTGTGAGAAGCAGAAAAGGCCTTGACTCTGTGTAAGCACTGCTCAGCAGTAATGAAAACATCCCTGTGTTATCAACACTATTTCCATCAAAAATCCAAAACACAGCACCATATGAGCTACTATGAAGAAAATTAACTGTATCCCAGCCAAAACCAGTACAACTAGAAAGAAAGAATAGTAGTGACACAGTACCACAGCTTGATAACATAAATTCCACTTCGACTAATTACACAGAATTTTGATTGAACT
>NW_008825114.1:2525003-2545508 GCF_000699105.1 Pygoscelis adeliae
CTGTGTTTTATTTTCATTTTACAATCACTGTTTAAGTACTGTCAGACATCATGGTTTGGCCCCCTCCCATTCATACTCTGTAATCTTATCTTCTTGTTCCTTAACATTTCTTTTCTGTCCGAAATGCTACTGAGAAAAATTCAGAGGCAGACCCACCAGAGCACTGTGCATAATGTATGACAGGAGAAGGCCTCTCCTCCCCTTTCCTCCCCAAAAATATTTGCTTTCAAATTGAAATATGTTGTGGATCTCCTCATGCCATCAAACAGAGGATGTACCTGTTTTAGCCTTGGATCTGACTAATGGGAAGAAGTTTTAACTGTTTCTTAAAACAGAAGTAAATAGAGCCCCTTGCCTCCTATTCTTGCATCTCAGTTTGAAAGTAATTCCCCTACTAATGATACAAGAAAATCTTGGAAATTCTTGGAAAATTTTCTTGCTAAAGAGGAAGTGGATGGCAGCAGTGGATGGCAGCAGTGGATGGCAGCAGTGGCTTTGTAAAAGATCTTACATCATGGCATATCTAGTGTTCCATATTTGCTTAATTTAGTGTTTATTTGCTATATATATTTTTATTATGTTTGGATTGCATTGATGAATATGAAGTCCAAGAGCCAGAGACATTATTTGTATCATTGAAATAAATTAGCTGGTTGAGGTTTCTAGACCTTTAGTTCCATGTAAAAGGAATGAATGAGTCCTTCATCTCCTCTGACCTACTATCTCACTGATCATTGATATGCATGTCCTTCACCTTAAGTTCACTTCCTTTTCAACTGTTTCATCACATATAATTCACTGACATCTTTAGTACTAGATTCCCCTTCTATTTTAAAGAAATTATTCTCTTCCTTAGGGTTTATTCTACTGTTTAAGCTTCTTAACTGGATCTTATTTCACTGTCTTGGAACTGATAAATATACTTAAGAATCTCACTAAAGTCATGAAAAAACTAGCTCCCAAAGAAGTTGTTGCTCTTTCCTTCTTTCTTTCCCAGCAGATCAAGATGCTGCTTAGTTTGTAACTTCTGTACACACTCAAAAACTTTTTCTGTGAAACTTTGAGAATTAAAGTAATTAAGGAAAATCTCCAGCCAGAGGAGAAACTATTATTACTGTTAACACTGTCATTATTATTACTAGTGTTATTATTAATAACATCATCATCATAATTTTCATCAATGTCATATCAGTTTTCACACTGGCAGTTGATCATGATACTGAAGGAGTGAGTGAAGCAGGACTCTGGAATATTCATATCTGGGGTCAATATTTTCTGAGAAATACTTCTTTAAGGTACAAAATTTGTTTATTGAACTGTCTCCCAGTTTGGGTCAAAAGAAAGTAACACGAAAATATTTTGTTTTGTTGTTATACATAACTGCATCTGGCTGAGATGGAGTTAATTTTCCCCATAGCAGCCCTCATAGTGCTATGCTTTGTATTGGTAGCTAGAAAAGGTGTTGATAACACACCAATGTTTTGGCTACTGCTGAGAAGTGCTTGAACAGCATCAAGGCTGTCTCTCCAACCTTCCTCCCACCTCACCCAGTAGGCTGGGGGTGGACAAGATCTTGGGAGGGGACATAGCCAGGACAGCTGACTCAAGCTGGCCAAAGGAATATTCCATACCCTATGACATCTGCTCAGCAATAAAGCTAAGAGAATGGAGGAGGAGGGGAGGGGGCATTTGTTATTACAACGTTTGTCTTCCGCAGCAACCACTAAGTGTATTGAAGCCCTGTTCCTCAGGAAGTGGCTGGACAACACCTGCTGATGGGAAGTAGAGAAAATCTTTTGTTTTCCTTTGCTTCAGTGCGCAGCCTTTGCTTTTGCTTTATTAACTGCCTTTATCTTGACACACGAGGTTTTTTCCATCTTATTTTCTCCCCACTCTGTCCTGCTGAGGAAGGGAGTGATAGTGCGGCTTGGTGGGCACCTGGCATCCAGCCAAGGTCAACCCATCACAATATTTCAGGAAATGCAGTTGTTAATTTAGTAGTAGAAAATTTAGTGTTGTCAGCATTGCAAAGACAATAAAATATGTTATTCTTTTCCATGAACTATCACAAGCTGCCTGTTAAGTTTTAATCCCAGAATCTTTATTGTGGGTGATGAGGTAGGAGACAAGAACTCAGTTTGATTTTCAGAGAAAGGACAAGCATGTCTTTCTGACAGTTAGAAAAATCTGATTTTAGCTTATGAACAAGTGAATTTGATATGGAAGTCAGTGATGGAAATAAACACAGAAAAGCAGGATATCATTTTACAGCAGCTATTCTTCGCCCTTCCCTTCATCTTATCATGCTTGAAGGCTAGCGGGAAGAAGTTTGAAGGAGTGCTGGTCCATTCTTTTCTCTCATGGCCATCTGATAAAATCACAGAGGGTTGGGCAAAAACATTAAGAAAATGACAGCATGGAAAATGAATGACAAATACAGCTGTTATTATATCCAAAGGATAAAGTGGGGGTGGGGGGAGGAATATCATGTGAGAGAGAAAAAGAAAGAGAATGAGGACAGGTACAGCTAGAATGAGCTGGAAGGATACAGGTCTTGAAGTGGACTCATATTTAATAGTCACTGATGGTTTAGAGGTACTTAGGAGAATAAGTAGCAGGTTTCTGACTTTGTTACTTAAACTAGGAATTAAAGCACTTTACCTGAGCAGCTAATCTTTGTAAGGCAGTTAGGTATCTACCCAGCGGGCTGCAGTGTGACAGTGAGACATGTTAGCCAACATAGTTTCTACAAAAGATCCAGCTGTGACAATAGGTAGATGAATTAGACTGTACAGTCTGTGTTGTAACTTCTGCACTGCTTTCAGTATTCAGGCTAGCATGTATGACTAACTCAGCTATGTGCATAATTCACTGGAGCCTGAAGTGGAGAGACCTTGAGAGTGTACCTGCAGGGAACAATGACAATGGGTCAATTCAAAACATAAGGCCAACAGAGAAAAGACAACCTTCTCTTACTACACTTCCAGAGCCCCTGGCAATTGTTCAGTGCAATTAGAACAGCATGCATATGAGAATAAAATAAACATTTTCATAATAATTAAAACTTTCTATGTTCTCTTACACTGATATGAATCTTCCACAATTTTATTACAAAAAATGTGAATAGTTTGCACAGTTCCTGAATATAGAAACTTTTAGTAACTTGAAGAAACTAAGATCACTGTATGTATGAATGCATTCTTCCTTTTCTCACTGTTGAAAGCCTGGGATTCCATGGTCCTATTGCTACCAAAATGAAGACAAGTGCTCCGAAAATACCTTTGCAGGCCACATACTCTTGATGAGACCCTTGGTGTATAGGTTTTTCAAGTTTAAAATTCTGGAAATACAGGAGAAAGATTATGAGGCAATTAAACTTGTTAGAGGCCTAGGAAAGAGATACGGACAAATATATGAAAATTGTAATCCCAAGGCAAGACAGAAGTATCTTACTCAAGATTTCTGCAAGAAAGAATTGTAAATTTCCATCTTTCCTATACTCCTGTTTTAAAAGACAGGACTTTACAAAATTACAGTTTGAGAAACACACTCTGATCTCTGCAGAGGTGATTCATTTCAGCAATGGACAATTACTTTATTATTAATTTATTACCTTTTCACTCTGGGTTCTGGGTATCATGAAAATAAGCTGCTGTGACAGAGATGTTAAGGTAATTTACACATGCACAGTAAATCTAACATATTTGGGACACTCCTGCTGTACTGTTTTCAGACCTGACAGTGTTTGAATATCTGAAGTCTCATCTTTGATTTGTCTGGTTTTAATGCACATAGTGATCTGGAATGCCCAGGTTTCTGCTACCACTGGATGATAGAGAAACACTAAGTAATGTCGTCATACATAACCATTTTTCTTCTGAATATTACTGAAGGACACAGATAAGCAATCTGTGTATATAAACCACAACTGAGCTGTGGAATCTTAAAAGTACCAGTATGCACACAGAATGAAATTAGCAAAAATTTGCTAATTTCATTCTGTGTGCATACTGGTACTTTTAAGTACCAGTATGCATGATTGCTAATCCCAATCATTAGCAAAGCCATTTGGGATTATGGTATTTGGTAAACAAAGGTTTTTCTAGATATTTCTGAGCTAAAACATATGTCCCCACACCCCCTCATCCTTCACCAATTTGCTCTCATTGAAATCTACTTTGAAAGATTCAACAAAAGACTGTTGTAAAACAGCAGTTTAGGACCTCTTTGTGATTCTTTATTTCTTTCTTTGTTTTAAGGTAAATCTAAGCGATTAGTTTAAAAACCACCTAAAGCTAATAAAGTAAAACTACAGTAGACGTTACTTAAATGCAGCCACTGTGAGGCAGATCACTGAATGCCAGGTAATTATAAGGTGTTAACAGTTTCTTCATGCTAAGCCCCATCCATGTCCCACAGAGTTAATGAAGCAGAGTTAATGAAACAGAGACCAACTTTAAATCATTCCTGTATTCATCTGGTGTTAGAAAATATTATTGTCATTTCTAAAAAATGAATGCACATTAATAGTGAAAATTCGTGCAGCAGAAGTATATGAGAATAAAAGTCCTGGCATGGTTTCATTTCAGAGATAGCATTCATAATGCATCCTAATTTTTCAATAAATATAAAATAAGTTATGAACAATTTAGGAAAATTAGCCATCATCACCCAATCAGAGGAGCTGACAACTCCAATTAAATTTAGGTAGTTGAGACCTAATAATGAAGTAGTGGTGTCATTCTGTTGAATTCTGATATAACACTTGACATGAAGCACTGGCACCACCTGTGAAATCTCTGACTTGTCGTTTGGAAAGCCAAATGAGTAATTCAACACTTGCTGTTTAAAAATATATATAATTATTTTTTTTCCTAGTGTGAAACCAGTTTTAAAAAGGAAAGGCTATCATCTCTTCTTGGTTGCTGACAGTTTGTATGCAGATCATAATAAATTTTCATTACCGGTCAATAAGTTAATTATATTTTTTCTGAAGTCATTACTTGCAACTATGTTTCAAGATTTATTTTTTCACCTGGATGAATTGTAGCCAAGAAACCTGTTAAGAGCAATGTAGAAATCCAATAAGCAAAACACATCTGTGCACCTCTTTCTGCAATGAAATCAGAAAAGCTAGAAAGAATAGCTTAGCCCTTTTATAAGATTATTGCCTATATTTTACAAGAAGAATGCACACTTAAAAAAGCCAGCTAAGCAACATTTTCATTTATCGCATACATATGTACATATAAACAGAACAAACACTTAAAAGCGCAAGTAAATCAACAAAGGCATTACATTTCAGACCCACCCAGTTCATGCATTATCAAGTACAGGCCTGACTGATTTGTAGGTTTAGGAAGAGTTTGTGAAACTTCACTAGGGAAAAAGAATATTGTATTTTTATCTCTTTTTCAGTAAACCTTGAAACAAGACAATCTTTTCCCCCTCTTCCTTTTCAAAGCCTTTGTATTTCTCATGACAAAAAAAAAATAGTTAAAAATAAAGAAATGTTTGAATGAATCAATCTGAAATTTTATTCAGAAGTGAAGTAATGGTAGACTTTGTGTTCTAGACCTGAATGCTCTGTTTCTCGTATCTACCACAGGTCAAATAGAGAGCCATGGAAGCAAGAATGTGCAACAGATCAAAATATTTTTATAAGGAATTATTTCTGACACACTGGCTTGTATTAGAAATTGTTTATATTGTTATTTAACCCATGGTTACTTTTTTGAGTAACTGATTTAACATTGAGTAACTGATTAAAAATCATGCTTTATGGTATTACTGTGGGGAGAGAGAAAACAACAGGACTGAAACCATCATATCAGAAATTTAGTAAGGTCTTACTGCTGGCAATATATACACAAATCCTGCAGTCAAAGTGTAAATGTCTTTGCAACGGCAGAGCTTAAAATTTAAAAGTAATATGTATAAAAAGAAGAATTAGGTAGAGGAAGAACAAAAGGCTACAAAATCAGACTCAGAGAATTTTAAAGCATTTTTTAAAAAAAGTCTTTCTGCCAGGAACCAACAGATTTTTTAAAAGACAAAAGCAGCACCCCCTAAAAAAAAAAAAAGACATTTTTAATGCATTCAGTAGGTTTTAGTGAGATGGTCAAATTCAAACTTCTGCATGGAGATGACTGGCATGAAATCAGTGGATGAAACATCATTGACACAATGCAGCAGGTCTTCAATTTATAGGAAAAATATCTCATCCAGAGATTAGATTTTTGTCCTAATTTAGTAAATTAAGCTAATTTAATTTAAAATTAAAACACTGATTTGCTTACAGATTATCACCATCAAATAGTAGCACTAAATGTATGGTACTCAGGATTGCTTCAATGTTTAGTTGGTTACGAGGCAGTAAAATGTCAGTAATTAGCCAGTTTAGGACTCATTTGGTTATAGCATATACTGGATGAAAAAATATTTGCAATTCCAATTGATTCTACAGCTGCTTCACAGGACTGGTGGTTTTTGACTCTTCCAACAAGAAGTTGGACGGCATCTCCTCTCAGGGCTGAAGGTGGGGAATAAAATATGCTGAAGTCACACTTGCCCTCCTATTTTTGCCTTGGAGACTAAGAAATCTGACATCTCACTGCCATTATTTGTGCAGCAAAACTTGAATTGGATTTTTCCAAAACAAATGATTAATGTATAAGAGTTTGCAATTTAATACCATTTCTTTTTCCCTGCACAAGCATCTTGGATCCTGTTTTCAGCAACCGATTTAACATATAAATTGGCCAAACTTGGCAAAAGTAGAGAATATTTAACAAGATACAGATGGTACAGCAGAAAGCAATATCCAGAGATCTGGGTGACTTGAGTGCTCTTTAGCCCTCTACCAGCTGCTTTGGCTCAAGTGTGAATAAAGACCTTTTAAGAGTCAGTAAGTGTATCTTATGTTGTGCCTAAGCATTGCCCACCCAACCAAACTGACACCAAAAACAAAAGCAACCATATGGTTTTAAGTATATTAATGAATAGGACACTATAGCTTGATACTCAAGATTAAATATGTTAATTTAATATCATCAATTGCTTGCACATTGCTAATTTCCACCGGCCATCTAATGCAAAGAAATGTACTTCTCTCCAGATTTTAAGACAGAAAGCCAATGCCTGAGGGTAGAGGAAAATGGAAGAGACACTCAATTTCTTTCTTTACAAACCATAATAAAATCACAGTCTATAGATTTTAGTTATTGGAATCATAAAACAACACTAGCTCCAGTTAACATTCAAGTCCTTTGGGGCTGTGAGTGCTCTATGTGGTGTTTTCAGCTTGTAATGAATGATTACTAATTACAAGGCTCAGATTATATTGCAGGCATTTAAGTGCTGATATCTCAATATAATATAGCAGAGAACCTCGAGTAATGTCGTCTTTTTTTTTTTTTCCAGCAGCCTGTATTTGATAAATTGATCTTCAAGTTCCTAATAAACGCTAAAACATAAGTGATGGAGTGGATTCCAATTGTAAATGGATTCCTAGGGCATTAGATGCTGGAGGCAATATCCTAACAATACTCCATGCTTTCCTTTAGTATTGACTTGTTATTACACTCGGAGAGGCGTGTGGTTGTGTATATCAAAAGCAGTATTACTGCCACAGTTCAGACCATATGAGTTTTGGAATCTTCTTTCACAAAAAAAAAAAAAAAAAAAAAAAAAAAAAGAAAAAGAAAAAGAAAAGATATGAAACAAATCTACCCTGTCACAACAGTACTGACAATCATGATCAATCAAACAAACAAACAAAACCTTGTTGGTTCACCCATATATATGTGTTAATTAAATGAAGTTGTACATCCAATGCCTTAGTGTAAAATTGCTATATTTTGTCTAAGATTTGGTACTCTACAAAGTTGTCACATTCAAAATTGAATGAGACTTTGGAATCAAACACATCTTTCACATTGCATTCAGAGGAGAACTCTACCTTCTTGTCTAGTATCTGGGACAGGAAGCTGTGCTGCATCTTTTTGTTATCTTTCTTTTTACTGTTCTATTCTATTATCATTCCTTCCTCTACCTTTGCCACCTTTGGAGTAATCTATAGTCTTCTGTCTTCTACCTACTCCCACAGAATATTTCCCCTAAGGTCTCTTGCTACTCATATTCTCCTTCTTTCTTCAACCAGACCCCCCTCTGTACTTGCAGAAACCCTAATTCCCTTCTTCACCCACAGCCTCTATTCTGTTAAGACAATCTTTATTTATGTCATAGCAGCACACTGAGGTCTGGAGAACACTTAATTACATGGAACACTGCTGGATCACTCTTTTTAGTGTTTAAAAGATATATCTGTGTGCTAGGGATGTACTATAGAAAGTTAGCCCTTCCGCGAGGCACAAATGCTAATTACTTACATGTCCTGAAATCAGTTGCATTTCCCTTGGCCTCTTTATATATCTCTGATGCCTAAGAGTAGGCTAACTACTTTCCCAACCTTGGAAAACAGAAGTCATCCAACATCCATGAAGACGGTTTACTTTCAGTTCCTCTGGAAATGGAGGTGGCTTCACTTCTGAATGCGGTGAAAATTGTGACCATTTCAGCAAGATTAGAAGTCAACCCTATTGGATATAATGAGAGGTCTACACTTTACCTGTAAAGGATGTTTAAGACTTATTTAAAAGCATCAGGAAGATCATAAGAATTAAAGAAAAATAAAAGAAAGAGGTTATCATAACATGGTCAAATTATAAGTACTGGTTATGAAACAACATTAAGGCTGCATTCTTGTATTGACCAGACCTCCTTATGAAGTATTGAAACCAAGACTTGACTCATAAGATTTATTGAGTAATTTTTCTCTGGCACATACCAGAAAGCATGTGCTGGGAAGTGGAATAAGGAGTTACAACTTCAGAATCATATATTACTTCTAGTTTTGAAAGTTCAGATGTGGAGTGAAGCTCCTAGTATAAATTGAGGGAAGAGTGACAAAAGCTTATATATGTTTTTCCTAGGGTTTTTTTAGGTTGTTGTTTCTTGTTTTTTTTTTATTTTTTATTTTTTAAAGTATATTTTTTTTAAAGTGACTAACGATGTTGGATTAATATCAACATACTGAGAATGCAGAGACATGGAGTACCCATTGGATATGATGGTCTGGTTGTTGAGTATCTGCTGCCTTACTTGTGTTTGTCACAGTACGTTCACTTTTACTTTGTTGGAGAGACAGGAATGGGAATGTGCAAGACTATGGAAAATGAGCTTGTATGATGTATGTAGTCTGTTTTCTATATTCTGTATTCACTCTCAGACCTAGTAGTATGTGCCTCTGAGTACACTTCTCTGTCTTTTGAAAAATCATCCTCAGGTGCTTTATGGTTTTCCAATATAGTCTATTCTTTCCCCTTATAATATCCCCCTGATGATAAAGGCCAGCCATGTCAACCATTCTAACCTTTTACCTCTAACGCAATAGTGTAAATGTAGTAATAATTAACTTCTGAAATTAACAAGTCAATTACAAAGCTTTTCTGTAGCTATACATTCACATTACAGTAAAAAACAAATAATTACCAAGGAGAAAAGAAACCTCAAAATATGAATATGCTAATTTAAATGATTGAACGGAGAGGAAAACCTTGCCGTTAGCTACCTAGAGGTAAATTAAATAATCAAAAATGTGAGTATGGAGTTTGATTTGGAGAGCATGATATTTGGTGCATAATGCAAGCTATTAGGCCTTTCTCAGTTATAGAAAGTTGCAAGTGAAATTCCACCAGAGACGTAGAGTGGGTAGGAAGGGATCTTCAGAGGTCACCAACCCCAGACCCTGCTCAAAGCAGGTCCAATTAGTGCAGGTGGCTTAGGGCTGTGTTCAGTGCAGCTCTGAGTATCTCCAAGGACATCAATCCCACAGATTCCCTGGGTACCTGTTGCGATGTTTGATCATCTCCACAGTGAAAAAAACTTTCCTTACCTTCAGTCAGAATTTCCCATGTTCCAACAACAGTCTGTTCATTCCTCTGTACAACTCTAAGAGGAATCTAGCTGTGTCTTCTTTACTCCTCCCTACTGGATAACTTGAAGAATTAATAAGGCCACCTTGAAGCTGTCTGTTCCCAGGTGAACAGATCCAGCTCCCACAGCCTCTCCTCAAAAACCCCATGCTCCAGCCCCCAACAACCTTGATGACCTCCATGGGACTCGCACCAGTACATCAGTGTCTGCCCCATATGGAGGAGCCCTGGGATGAGCACAGCACTCCAAGTGCATCTCACAGGTCCCAGACAGCAGGGCAGGATCCCTTCCTCGACCTATTGGTTGAAACCTTGCTTGTGCAGCCCTGGAAGCAAGGACTCCTTTGCTGCCTGAGGGCACTGCTGCCTCATGGCTAACCTGGTGTCCCTGAGGCTCCAGACCCTTTTCTGCAGAGCTGCTTCTGACCAGTCAGCCCCACCCACTCCTATTGCAAGGCTTCAGCCATCCCAGGGGGCCAGGCTTTGCATTCAATTTTGATGAACCTCGTAAGGTTCCTGTCTGCCCACTTCTCCAACCTCTCCAGGACCTTCTGCAATCCTGCCCTCCTGCATACTGACAATTTCTTGCAACTTGGTATCAAACGAATTTGTGGGGAACACATTATGCCCTATCACCCTGATCACCAGTAAAGATGTTAAGCATTATTAGCCCTAGTATCAACCTCCAAGTTAACACCATTTGTAAAACTTGCAACTAGTTGGACTGGTTGCACTAATCATAACCCTTTGCACCCACCCAATAGTCCACCATTCATGCTATCGTCCACTTGTCAAGTCTGTATTTCACCAATTTGGCTATAACATCAAAAAACCTCCAAATGTATACAATTCTTAGTACTTTTAACCTCAATTTATACACAGTCACGTCTTTTATGACAAAATTGAAACTGTGTAAACATGCTAACATATTTAAATATAGATTTAAAGAGAATAAATATATGATAAAATTCATATGAATATAAATTTAATAGTTATAAAAATAAAACTTTAGTAAGTAGAGAAGTACTTTTAAATTTCATTAAATTTATTTTTCAGGCACATAAGTAAATTATATTTTTATATAAACTGGCTTCAGATAAGTATTAACCTGTTTCAGAAAATGAGAATAAAAGCGTGCCATTTTAATCACAACTTGAAAATTTACAAAGGTGGGTTAAAAATGTCTAAGCAATTAAGCAAAATAGAATCAATGGATAACTAAGGCTGGAAGGGACCTCAGGAGATTTCTAGTCCAAACCTCTACCCAAAGCAACATCAGCCTGAAAATCTCCATGGGTGGAGATTGCATAACCCCTTGGAGCCCCTGCTCCAACACTTTACTTTCTGCACAGTGATTTTTTTTCCTTACATACAGCACAAATGTCTTGTGTTTCAGCTTGTGCCCACTGCCTCTCACTCTCCTGCCATGCACCACTGCTCCTATGCAATATATTTAAAAAATCACTTGTATTTCATAATAAGTGCCTTCATCTAAAACATCTAAGCCACATTTTAAAACTCTTAAGTGAAGACACTCTTAACCTCATTCTGTCCCAGCTGAAAACCCATTATTAAATCTCCTTTGTAGAAGCTCTTGTTTGCACCTGCAATTTCTTGGAGCCTGCTTTGTGTTGGTACATTTCCAGCAGTCACAAACCCATGGGTGGAAGGGGATCTAGGCATCTTTATGGTACCTCTATCAGACTGCTTAGGACAGAGTCAGGCAACAGAAATGTCAAAAAAGTCCAATGACTCTTTGGATCACAATTGTCATCATTAACAGTTGCTGGGGACTTAGTGGCCCTGGATTTCCTGGTGAAAATAAGGGCATTTTAAAGTGGTGTTCATAACAGTTCATTGATGTTGACATTACATGTCATCAGTGCATGTACAGCTGCCAACAGCTACAAAATATGCTTCTAAAAAGGTAAGAAAATACTTTTCTGATTTCTTTATATCATTCATTATATACTGAAAACATCTCATTGATATCTTTATTTTCTCCTTTTCAGCATCTGTTAGAGTTGAATTCACTTAAAGTAATATTTATTTCATTTTCCTCTCTTCTCTGTTCTTTTATCTGTAACTCTTTTTGTTTCAGATGCCGTTTTCTCATCTATAGTCTTCATCTCCTTTTTTTCTTTTTTTTTAACTTAACTTCTCTCCCTCTGTTTCTCAGTTGTGTTCTGCCTGATCTGACCTCACTTCGTCTGGGCTCTTTTCCCTATTACCACCAATGATATTTGTGAAATCAATTTGTGAAAATGAAGTGAAAACACTTTTTTTTTCAGTTAAAGAAAAACACTTTGTCATTGTCCCCTCCCCTTAATTTCCTATTAATTTTTAGTGATCAAAATAATTTTATATTTTACCTTTCTTCATCATCCTTCAAAATAGAGTGAAAATCACAGCTAGAGACCTTTGTGGTAAGCCAATGTAAGCTAACATTGCCATATGACTAACACAGTTCTGCAAAATAAAAGCCTGGTTTGGGTTTGACTATTTTTTCCTGCTCACATCTAACTCACACTTTCCCCTTTTGACCATGGCTATCACTGAGGACATCCCCAGTGGATTAACTTAACATAATAGGAAGAAAAAGTTAGGATTTTCCTAGTACTACAATCTTTTAATAAATTGCCATTTATTTTTTTCAGATTAGGATAAAAAATACAAAAGTGCAAGCACATGCTAAAGGATACTTAAATATTCCAGCTTAACCATTGTGAAATTTGCTTTACTGAGCCTACCCAGTGCCATTTCTGAAATTAACAGATAGGTCAGCTGCATTTTTTTTTTTAAATGTATATTCAAGAAGTTCAAAGCTGTGATGACCAGCTCACCTGTACTTTTTTATAGTAGAAACAAAAACACAGCTTCGCAGATGTGTGAAGGTCTGTGTAGGATAAAAGGAAACTGAATACCCACAGTTTATGAGAAGAAAATAGTAATTACAAAAAATTAAACTAGTCAGCTGCAGACATTCAGGAGGTCATTGTGTTCAGAAATACTTTGGCAAATGGATATGACAATTAAATACATATGGTGGATAAAACTACCGGTATTCGCCACATATCGTGGCATTAGTATCATATTAGATATGCTAATTTAATACAATTAACCTTTTGTAATTGCTTTAAAGACCTTGTCTAACCAGGCAGAATATTACTTCATTGATGGAATAACTGATGAAGCATAAAACTAGAGGCAAGCCTTCAAGAAACAAATTACATTGTCTGTATACAGTACATATTTTCCTGGTAGGGTTTATGCCATTTTTTTATAATATATCTATTTTAATATTTCTTTTGTGAAGAGTTCCCAAAGGAACTCTGATTTCTGAATAATTTGTGATGTATTTTTTGTTCCTCCACAGAATTTTAATAATGGAAAACCATTACTCAAAGTTAAATGTTTGTATTTCATTCTTTTCCTCTCAAATAGAGCTAAGAGATGCAACTGAATACTTTCATGGGGCAGGGCAGGGGGGAAGAAAGATGATAAAAACAGAATGCAGTTTACAATTGTGTATTCAAATTAAGGAAACCATTTGCAAATTTTGTGCTTCATTGCCCAACATATGCTGATACAGACAAAAAGATCTAGCACGGACATTTTCCCAGTAACAGGTTCTGGAGAAACTGGTCAAGTGGCAGAATGCTAGAGATCAATCACTTGAGAAGAGTAAAACCACTGTGTGCTAGTATGAACGTAGAATGGTGTAAGCTACACTGATCAGATTTTATGCAGTACAAGTTTACTCTGTTTAACTAAAAAGGAAACACAGTTATTGAAGAAAGGTAGTCTGGGCTAGCTTGTGCTTTTCCATAGTACATCAGAACCTAACTGGTAACTAAGTTCTTAATAAGTTGAGAGCCAGACCTGCTCTTTAATCTATGGTAAAGCCTTCCACATTTTGTTTAGTATTGCCTTAATCAGTTATTAATTTACTAAGTCCTTTAGTTGCAACTCTAGACATTTCATCTGAAGAAGTGATTAGGACTATTTCACTACCATGTGACTCACGTCAGAAATGAAGAAAATCATCCACGAGAAATATCCTGACTGGAAGCATAAACCTAACTTCAGAGGCAGGGAGAGTTCCCTTAGCTTCTAAGCACCTACCATCTTTACAGGTATCCTTTGCAAGTATCTACGTTTGCAAAGCCAGAAGACTAATATCTATGTTCTTTAAGAAAAAATAAGACATATAGCATTAGCACCAATCACATTTCTTATCTATTATTAACATTATTTTAAAGATTTGTAAGAAACATGGTATCACCTTGTGGCTGAGCCACTGCTGAGCTAGCCGCCACACAAATATCTGGGGAAAAATTAGTTCTGAATCTTGAGCACTAATAAATGTATTCAAACAAATAAATGCAAAAAATGCAACATCAAAACGAGGAAAATAATGTTGATGTTTATTGTTTTGGTGCTGTTTATTTTAAGACATATCTTTTTGAATATAGAAAAAGTTTTTGGGGAAAGTAGTGATATTTTTCTTGGAAGTAGATTTCCAAGTAACATTTCTGTCAAAAAAGTAATGACTTTCAAGTTCCACCTGAAATTATTTGCAACATAAAACATAGCACAAAAGCAAGCCCACCTGGATGAACTGGAATAGCCAGTCTTCCCTCAAGAGTCTAACTGAACCTTGAACTGAAGTTCCAGAAAAATTAAGCTAAAATATATTTCCCTGAAACTTTTAACCTGGAGATCTAAGTTATTCCAAAGGGGCCTATTAAGGACAAGAATATGCTGAAAAATGGGAAAGTAGCATTCACAACATATTTTGAATTCTGAGAAACTTAAACTTATCTGACCTTTTAAAATATTTTTTTTTAGCCTCTATTGGCATTGCTGGATTTATATTTGCAAGAAAATAGAGATGAATGTGCACCAACAAATCTGTTCTTTATCTCTTCATTTGCTAGTGGATCATCCAAATTAAAAAAATAGAAGAAAGGTGTGATTCAGATGACTGCCCGGTTACCTCAGGTGACAAAAATGATATGGTAGATCTTTTTTTGAATCACTGAAGTCTTATTTTCAACAATAAGTTGCTCGTCTTAGTACTGCTAACTATGTCTACCCACACTTCAACAAAAAATGGCAAAAATAATTGTACAATCCACCTGTTCCTACAAGTATGCAGCTGCTTTGCAGGGAGATGAAGAACAGGCTTATGGTGTAGAACACTTAGACAGCAACCTACTGCCATAGGAGTAAGCTTGGGCATGAGGTTATGCAGTTATGCTTACAGCTTCCCTGTCTATGAAAAGCCAGTACAGAGCTACCCTTAGATTTTCAATACTGACACCCTGAAGGAGCAGCAGAAATTTAGAAAATTTAACTGAAGAGGAACATGCCATTGTGTTTGAAAAGTCATGGCAGTCAGGCAAATTCCCAGTGACTGGAAAAAGGGAAACATCACACTCATTTTTAAAAAGGATAAAAGGAGGACTTTGGGAACTGCTGATCAGTCAGCCTCACCTCCATGCCCACTAACATCATGGAACAAATCCTCCTGGAAGCATGTTAAAGCACTGGAAGACAGGGAGGTGATCATGCCTGACTAATCTGGTGACCTTTTATGATGGAGTGACTGAGTTGGTGGATAAGGAAGGAGCTACTGATGTCATTTATCTGGACTACTGTAAGGCCTTTCACATGGTCCCACACACATTCTTGTCACTAAATTGGAGAGATATGCGTTTCATGGGTGGACTGTTAGATGGATAAGGAATGGGTTGGATGGCCACAGCCAAAGAGTTGCAGTCAATGGCTCAATGTCCAAATGGAGATCAGCAATGAGTGGTGTCCCTCAGGGGTCCGTACTGGGATCTGTACTGTTCAATATCTTTATTAATGACATAGACAATAAGATTATTTGCATCCTCAACAATTATACAGATGACACCAAGATGGGGTGCAGTTGATACACTAGAGGGAAGGGATGCCATTCAGAGGGATCTTGACAGGCTTGAGAAGTGGGTCAACTGCATGATAGTTCAACAAGACCAAGTGCAAGGTCCTACACCTGGGTTGGGGCAATCCCCAGTATCAGTACAGACTGGGGGATGAATGGATTGAAAGCAGTCCTGCAGAGAAGGACCTAGGGATATTCCTGGGTGAAAAATTGGACATGAGCTGGCAAAGTGCATTTGCAGCCCAGAAAGCCAAACGTATCCTGTGCTGTATCAAAAGAAGTGTGGCCAGCAGGTCAAGGGAGGTGATTCTTCCCCTCTACTCTGCTCTCATGAGACCCCATCTGAAGTACTGCAGCCAGCTCTGGGGCCCTCAGCACAAGAAAAACATGGACCTGTCAGAGAGGGTTCAGAAGAGGGCCTTGAAAATGGTCAAAGGGCTAGAACAACTCTCCTGTGAGGAAACGCTGAGAGAGTTAGGGTTGTTCAACCTTTCAATATATAAAGAGATCTTACGTGAAAGATGGGGAATGACTTTTTACCAGGGCCTGTAGTGACAGGACTAGGGGCACTAGTTTTAAACTGAAAGAGGGTAGATTTAGATTAGATATAAGGAAGAATTTTTTTACGATAAGGGTGGTGAGACACTGGAACAGGTTGCCCAGGGAAGTTGTGGATGCCCCATCATTGGAAGTGTTCAAAGTGAGGTTGCATGGGACTTTGAGCAACCTAATCTAGTGAAAGATGTCCCTGTCCATGGCAAAGACTGGAATTAGATGATCTTTAAAGATCCCTTCCAACACAAACCATTCTATGATTCTATGATTCTATGATTCTTGAACCATGAGTATTGCACAACTTCACTGAATAATCAGAGACAAAATTCATGGCCATGAAAGAGAATGATTTCTAAAAGGTAATAAAAACATCTACAGAAAGTGAAGATATTTTTCACAATGAACTATTAGATCACCCCCAGTAAGAAATTGTACCTTGCAATTTTTATGTTGCAAAATAAAGAATAAATCATGAAGTAACTACCATGAGTAGCCTTCAGAAAATTGAACAGCTTCTTACAAATCTTCCCTTCAGTCCAGAACAAAATCTGTGTTACCACTCCAGGTCCCAAGCAATTTATATTACTGTTTTATACTATGAAGTTACTGTTTCTTTCTCCAGACACAACTGTGATTTGGTGGAGGCTCCAAATCTTGTAAGTGACATAAATGATTTTGGTGTTTTAAGTCCTTCCAAAATCACACAGACTATGGCAATGTGAGGTATTTCAATGATTGCTCTAAATTTGCATAAAATATTTCCCAGGAGAAATACAGAAATCACATTTATAAGAACTCAGTATTTCCATTATCACTGTTTCACTTGTAAGTGCTTACTGTCAAAAAACAGGGAATAAGACAATGGATTAACTTGCTTACTTGATGGGAAATTATCTGAAATTATTAATTTTATTTATAATATTTCATAATATTTATAATATTTCATATTATTCATCCTTGGTCAGATAGAGCTGCATGGTTAGCTCTAGTAATCCCAATATACTTTCACTTTTAGTGTTTTAACAAACATAATTGGGTAGCTCACACTCAAAATGATTCCTCCTTCACATGCCACATAAGAACTTCATCCAACAGGCATAAAGGTACAGTCAGTTTATACTTTAGTGTATATCTCATTTCAAGCAAATTCATGCTGCATTTCTACTGAAAGAACAGGTAAGACCACTCTTCCCACACTTTTGAGTGGAGCACTGCGAGTAACAAGAATACAGGGTTTAGAGAAAAATTGTTTCCGTGGCAATCCACCTGAAGTGTAAATGACTACTAATCTCTTGAGTTTATTCTGTTGGCTCTTCCTTAGCTCATTTCTGCCATTGCCTCTTTCTGGAGGGACAACTGCAGACAATGATTTGAGCACATGAGAGATATACATCTGGAATTATTGTATTGGTGAAATACCTTTTGGAGCCAAACAATGCAACACACCACTGAGCTGTAACATCTAATTATCACTAGTGGCACAAACTACTGAATTGGTCAGCTCTTCTATAATGCTGCTTTACACATTGCTTCTGTTAAAATGTCCAGTTGTCAATTACTTAGAAGCTGATGGATGCCTCCATTCATCAGTCACTTGAAAGGAATATTTCTTTGGAAGGAATGGATTAGTCTGGGGTTTTGAAAATACAAAGCTGAGGGAGAAGAACTGTCTCTTTTATAGACTACAGAATTCACCTGGAAAACGACTTTTGGTTAACAACCTGTTTGACACAGATAAAAAATAAAAATAAAAAACTCTCATATTTTGGCACTTATTTCTATCCTTTCCTCAAGAGTAAAAGATCCACTCCCTGAGCAGGCTGTTTGTTGTTATTTTGCTCTTTGGAAAGATTACCATTCTTCCCCTCTAATCTCTTCCATCCTGCAATGCACTCAAGCTTGAATTTCATAGAACTAATTAAATAATTATTATAAATTATAGATTTATTTCATATGAAACATATATTTGAAGTTCCAAATAAAAAAAAAAAACCACCTGCATTGTGTTATTTACTATGTACACACTTTTTATTTACAAACAAGACAAGCATGACACCTTAGCATGATACAAGAGATATTTTCTCATTTCCTGACAATTTTTAAAACCTCTAGCCAAAATTCACAATTATGTTTACTTAGCAGTAAAGGGGTAACAAAAATCAGTACACAACAATTTTTAATAAAATACTTCTTTTGTAGCATAGGTACCTCTCACAGTAAGTGTCTGTATTATCCTGCAACAGACATATTTTGGTATGCAATATCCTTTCTCAAGCTTGCCCTTTTGGGTTTTTTTTACAAATTTTATTTTCAATTCTTTAAAACACACTGTGGCCTCCCACTTTGCTTCATATCACTTGTAGCTTGTCAACAAGTATTTATTTCATTAGAAGTACTAAATATCTGACAGTCCAGTGTCAGATGCAATAAAGATCTCTTAAATACACAGCTCTGAAATAGGGTCTGTTTATTTCTGTAACCAGATTATTACTTTACTAGGTGTATTTTAATGGTTATACATGCTCAGTGAGAAAAAGAAAAGCCCTAAGTCCTATTACTAACTAAATATTCCATCTCAAAAGAGGTTTAATGAGCATTGGAATACCTGTCATACTCCCTGAACAGAGTTTCCCTAAGAGAAAGACAGAGAAAACACTTCTCAAATTCTGGCACATGGGTTGTAACTGGGGGTGGAAGAGATTTTATAAAATTATTCCAGCTGCAGACCTAACACAGCAAGTTAATTGCATAAGAAAAAACTTATTTCCAGTGATCTTTTTTGACATTCTTTTTAACGAGGTAAAATTTAAAAGTTGTTTCACAGCCTGCATATTTCACTTTCCCAACCCACTTCTCATTCTTATTCTACTGAACTCAGATGATAAAACTCTTTACCTTTTACCGATGCATCTTTCATCTGAGGAACTAAATATGTTTTGCAAAGAATTAATACCACCCATGAAAGTGATAAACATAAAGGATCATCAAGGGGGGGAAATATGTCTACAGAAAGAGGGTTTTGGTTAGTTCATTTATTTTATACTAATACTGGTAATGTTAAATATGCATCTGTAAACAAATGAGTGAATGAATGACAGCTCAGTGAAAATTCAAGTCTTCATCTACTAAGACTAGGACAGTGAGATTTATCTAGAAAGCCAGCTAGAAAGAAAAGCTTAAATAATCTTGGTTCATGAATATCAAGGGCCCTGAGCAAAGTGAAAGACAACTCTGAAGAACCAAAAGGGAATAAGAGAGCTTGTGAAGGACCATAATGACAACAAGATCATGGTATATGAAGACTAATTTCTCATTCAGCAAACTATTTTAAAAGTTTTTTATGATTGTCCTGGTTTCAGATGGGATAGAGTTAACTTTCTTCCTAGTAGCTGGTACAGTGCTGTGTTTTGGATTTAGGGTGAGAACAATGTTGATAACACACTGATGTTTTAGTTGTTACCGGGCAGTTCTTATACTAAGTCAAGGACTTTTCAGCGTCTCATACTGCCCTGCCAGCAAGGAGACTGGAGGTGCACAAGAAGCTGGGAGGGGACACAGCCAGGACAGTTGACCCAAACTGGTCAAAGGGATATTCCATACCATGTGATGTCATGCTGAACAAAAAACTGGGGAAGTTGGCCAGGGCGGGGCAGGGCCACTGCTCAAGAACTGGATGGGCATCAGTCAGCAGGTGGTGAGCAATTGCATTGTGCAGCACTTGTTTTGTATATTCTTTTATCATTATTATTATTTTCCTTCCTTTTCTGTCCTATTGAATTGTCTTTATCTTCATCCATGAGTTTTACCTTTTTTCCGATTCTTTCCCCCATCCCACTGGGGGGAGTGAGCGAACAGCTTTGTGGTCATGGTCACGAGTGGTGTTTCCCAGGGCTCAGTTTTGGGGCTGGTCTTGTTCAATATCTTTATCAATGATCTGGATGAGGGGATCGAGTGCTCCCTCAGGAAGTTTGCAGACGACACCAAGTTGGGCAGGAGTGTTGATCTGCTCAGGGTTAGGAA